>NW_004444023.1:8970746-9035685 GCF_000243295.1 Trichechus manatus latirostris
AAAAAAAAAAAAAAGGTTGAGAATTTAGAGGGTTAATATGTTGTGGGGTTGTTAACCAATGTCATAAAACATGTGTACTACTGTTTCATGAGAAACTATTTGTTCTATAAGCCTTCACCTGAAGTACAATAAAATACAAAAAATTAAAAAATTAAAAAAAACAGTATATTTCAGGATATCAAAAACTCCCAATTTAAAAAAATACAATAGATTTAAACTGAGAAAATTATATTTCAATAATAGGTACTAAATCACGTGAAACAAAAGCAGAAGAAATAATTAAGACTTTCTTTTCACAAACTTCTGGAAGTTGTACAGGTTTTAGGGAAACTGCTGCTCAGCCATAACCCTCAAGAAATCCTTTTGTAAAATATATAAAACAATATTAATTCCTCGATACCACAGCCCCAACAGGAAACTTAAAATGAAGGCTACTATGAGTATGAACAAAAATATGTAACTAGCTACAATAGATGGATCCTGATAAGAGAGGAAAATGTGGAACAGAAGTCAAATTCTTCAAAAGTCCAGACTTACTGGACCAGTTGAGACTAGAGAACTCCCTGAGACTAGTGCCCTGAGATACTCTTTTAACCTTTAACCAAAACTAGCCCCATGAGGTTACCTTTTAGCTAAATAACAAACTGGCTTATAAAATAAAGAATATTACCAGTGAGTACTGTGCACCTTTAAAAAATCATCTATAGGACACCAAATGGTCAACCATTACTCTAAAGCAAAGATGAAAGGGTAAGGGGACAGGGAAACCAGATTACTGGAAGCAAAACATCCAGAAGGGAATCAATGAGAATGTTAAAACATTGTGAAAAATGTAACCAATGTCTCTGAACAATATGTGTAGTAATTGTTAAATGGGAATCTAACTTGCTATGTAAGCTTTCACCAAAAACATAATAAAATATTATTTAAAAAATAGATTTGTGTATGTAACTAATGATTAAGTTAAAAACAATTTATAATATATGGAAATATACAAGATGAAAGTAACAGTGGACTAAACAAAACAAATGAGGGTAGAGTTAAAACAAGGGCATCATTCAACTTCATGAGCTCTCACACTATGATGCATTAAAGTTGCATTTGTTGAAGGAGAATGAACAATGGCACACACATGAGTTGCACAATGTGACATGGACAACAGTTTGGTCAAAAGCCTTAGATATGCAGTTGTGAACTTGGACAATGTTCTCCTTAAAGGGAATGACCATTAGTATATTTCATCAATGCTGCCACACTGCCCTTGAGAGACTCTGGGACATGCCACAAAAACCAGAGTCACCTGGAACCACTTATCCATCAGGCTGTCCTGATACTTTCTGTCTCACCATCCTGGGACATGATGACCACTCTACTCAGTGGCTTAAGGGACATGTCTGTAAGTTACTGTTGTCAGCTCTCAAGTCAGCCCCCAATTCATGGTGACCCCATGTGTTACAGAATTGAAATGCTCCACAGGGTGTTCCTGGCTCTAATCTTAATGGAAGAAGTTTGTCAGTCCTTTCTTCCATGAAGCTGCTGGGTGGGTTCGAACCACCAACCACCCTTTGGGTTACCAGCCAATCACAAACAACAGGAAAATATCGTAACGTACTATCCAAGGTATCTCCTTCAAGAATTTTCTGTTACCCAGTAAACTCTATACATAGAAGAATCCATCAGAAGTTGTCCATCACTTAATGCGTGGGTCACAGAAGAAAAAGGATGAAATTTCAGACTGTAAGAATATATATTTCAAAACCAAGTTTCTAAGTCAAAATCACGCATGCTTGGGAGAACGCGAAATCAGAAAGACCAAGGTTTTTCTATGTTCCCAGACTAGGTACAGGGTCTGGAAGGCAGAGAAAATAAAAGATGATGAGAGTAAAGTAAACCAAAAAAAACAAACCCATTGCTGATGAGTTGATTCCAACTCATGGCAACCCCACATGCTTCAGAGTAGAACTGCTCCATAGGGTTTTCTTGGCAATAATCTTAGGGGAGCAGATCACCGGGCCTCTCTTCCATGGCACCACTGGGTAGACTTGAACTGCCAACACCTCAGGTTGCACTACCCAGAAGGTAACATAAGGGGGTCAGATTTTGAGGGATCTTGTGAAGACACCTTTTGCTCTGTCCACAGACTCCAGGTTAAACACCTAAAGACTGGAATATACTCTCCTCATGTAGCAAAGGGGATCAAACAAAGGATCTCTCTATCCACTTCCTTTACAGTACTTCTAAGTAATCTCAAAAGATCCACCTCATAGCCTTTTTACAAATGTGGCAAAAGTAGAATGGAAAAAATGACTGAGAAGCCTGTGCTCGAGACAGCCCCAGGTAGTTTCCTGGGACCCCAGATGAATGGAAGAACAGCCAAAGTTTTCCCATCTCTGGACAAGTTCTCTCAAGGATGTAAAATGTGAATGGAAACTGGATAGATCCTGGGGTCTGGACTACAGAAGCCTCTGGTCTGATCTATATGGACTGAGAACTGAGCATCAGACAGAATAAAGTACAGAAGGAGAAACCAAGGGGAGAAACAGGACTTCTTAGAAAGAGCCCCGCTGGTGTCACTCTCAAAGCCAATGGACCAAAGAGGACATAAAACTAGTTGCCGTCGAGTCAATCCTGACTCACGGCGACCCCACATGGATCAGAATAAAACTGTGGACCATCGGGTTTTCAATGGCTGATTTTTCAGAAGTAGATTGCCAGACCCTTCTTCTAAGGTGATTAAAGCACTTGACTGCTAACCAAAAGGTAAGCGGTTCACTCTGTGGGAGAAATATGTGGCAGTCTGCTTCCGTAAAGATTTACAGTCTTGAAAACCCTACGAGGCAGTTCTACTCTGTCCTATATGGTCATTATGAGCTGGAATCAACTCAACAGCAGTGGGTTTGGTTTTGGGGTTTTAAATTATAGAAAAGGTCCCTGGGTGGTGCAAACAACTTGCGCTTGACTACTAACCTAAAAGTTGTCAGTTCAAACCACCCAGCAGCACCAAGGAAGAAAGGCTTGGCAATCTGCTTCCATAAAAATTACAGCCAAGAAAACCTTATGGAAAACTCCACAGTTGTACTACGCAGCCCAGTCTCTCTTTCTCATTCCAAAACAGAGATAATATTCAGATCAGAAAGAAAGAAAAAAAGGACTATGATATGCCGTACCTTTTCCGGAATACAATTCCAGCCATTTATTCAGCTAAGAAGGAGCCCTGGTGGTGCAGTGGTTAAGCGCTGAGCTGCGAACTGAAAGGTTGGCAGTTTGATTCCACCAGCCGCTCCACAGGAGAAAGATGTGGCAATCTACTCCCATAAAGATTACAGCCTTGGAAACCCTATGGGGCAGTTCTACTCTGTCCTGTACAGTCACTACGAGTTGGAATCAACTCAATGGCAACAGGCTTGGTTTTTTATTCAGCTAAGAAGAGATAACATTATAGATGGGTCTAGAAAAATATCTCACAAATCCACCGACTGACTGCCTCCTTCGGAATGGTTAGGATATATTTTACCTACACAGGTATCTATTTCTCTTCCAAAAATAACTGAATCAAAAGCACGGGGGGTACACCAGAGAATTGGATATTTAAAAATTTCTCATGAGGTTTTGTGCATATTCATGTTACAGAACCACCACTCATCTAGCATGTAACGTATAGGGCATCTAAAGAAATGGGAAGGTCTAAGTCCATATGCACATTATGAAACTTTTCCTTTCTGAATCAACACAGCTTCAATCATTGCCTTAAGAACGGGGATATGAAACTCAGTTAAGTACAGCAGGGGATCCCAAGAGTCAATGCAACACAAAGATAATAATTTATGGAAGGAACTTATGCTCACCCAGGGAGACCAGGTTCCTGTAGTTCTCCAACATCACGTCCCTGTACAAAGCCCTCTGAGCAGGGTCCAGGCATTCCCACTCCTCCTGAGAGAATTCTATGGCCACATCCCTGAACGTCAACAGTCCCTGCAATGAAAAACACATTTTACTGAGGGGCAACTGGGGAGAGTCCTTCTTTTCACAAAAAGTGAGAGGAGGAGAGGAGCAGCAATTATTCTGAGAAACCCTCAGACATCTACAGAGAAGGCGGTGTGCTCAAAGGCAGCCACTGCAGCGTTCTTTATCACAGTGAAAAACTGTGTAAGTCCCACTTGCCTTCACTGTGAGAAGGCTCTAATGAGGATCGAAAAGAGCAAGCCAGCTCTACGTTTGTTGTTGTGTGCCATCATGTCAAGTTAATTGTCTCATAGTGTGGACTCCATGTGACAGAGCAGAACTGGATCATAGGGTTTTCTAGGCTGTGATCTTTATGGGAAAAGAAGCCCTGGTGGCACAAGTGGTTAAGTGCTTGGCTGCTAACTCAGAAGGCTGGTGGTTCAAACCCACCAGCCACTCTGCAGGAGAAAGATGTGACAGTCTCCTTCTGTAAAGAGTTACAGCCTCGGAAACCCAGTGCAGCATTCTGCTCTGTCCTACGGGATCGCTATGAGTCGCAATGGACTCGGCAACGGGTTCAGTGTTTAATCTTTAGGGTAGCAGATCTCCAGGTCTTTCTCCCTAAGAGCCATTAGGTGGGTTTCAACCACTAACCTTTTGGTTAGCAGCCAAGCACTTAACCACTGCACTACCAGGGCTCCTCATGTGTATATTACCACAATAAAAAAAGAAAATAGATTAAAGATTGCCACATCTAAACACTTCTATACGTGTGATGTGAATTAAACATCTGCCTTACTGCAGCAAACAATCCCTGTAGGAAGGATTGTTGTTGTGTGTGTGCCGACGAGTCGATTCAGATTCATAATGACCCTATCAAATAGAGTGGAACTGCCCAGTAAGGTTTTCTAGGCTGTAATCTTCATGGAATCAGACTGCCACATCATTCTCTCATGGAGCAGCTGGTGGGTTCAAACCGCTGACCTTCCAGTTAGTGGCTGAGTGCTTTAACCACTGTGCCACCAGGCCTCCTGCTCTATTTTACTAACACGAAAACAACTCCAAGACACATGGGATGTAAAACTTCAGGAGAGTTGAGGCATAAGATATCACAGGAAAATATTCAATGAAGGATTTTTTTTCTAAAATCATTAATGATGTATTTTAACAAGACTTGCAGTAACTCTTGCCTCAGAACTGACAACAGTGGTTCCGGACAGTGAGTGACGGTGGAGGACATGACTGGCAAGAGGACGTTTCACTTCTTTGTCCCTATGCTGCGTCATTGTTTAGAGTTTTACCACAAAACAAACACAGTGAAACCTGTGAGAGCCAGAAATCGACGCGACTGCCTTGTTCTTTCAGGTTTCAAAAGTTTTCTGCCTTTGACAGGGTGCAGTCTTACCACTTTTCTATTGCTCTCTATTAGCAGAAAATATTTGAGTTTTCCTTCTCTAACACATCTCCACCTTACATGGGTTCTGGCTTTCGCAGGTTTTTACTGTACATCCACCATGTGATGTTTAAAATAAAACTAATATTTAACAATTAGTGGAGCCAGAATTTGGCTCCAGCCTCTCTGATGACAAAGATAACTCTGCCCCTACATCTTGGCTGAATTATAACCATTTTTACCAAAAACACCTGCTGCAGTAAAGTCCCCAAGTAAGCATCATGATCTCCGTGGGACGGATGTGCTGTGAGGGATTTAGAGAACCTCCTACTGTTAGATACAGGAGCCCTGGTGGTGCAGTGGTTAAGCACTTGGCTGCAGTTTGAACCTACCAACTGCTCCACAGGAGAAAGATGTGGCTGTCTGCTTCTGTAAAGATTGCAGCCTTGGAAACCCTATGGGGCAGTTTCACTCTGTCCTACGGGGTCACCGTGAGTCGGAATCGACTGGACGGCAGTGGTGAGATTACATAAAGGGAGTTATACAGCACTGACTCAGCAATACCTGGCTGGTACAAATGGTTATGTGCTGAACTACTAGCTGAAAAGCTGACGGTTCAAACCCACCCAGATGCGCCACAGAGACAGGCCTGACAATCTGCTTCAGACTACGAAGATTGACTCTTTGTGTTTGGATTATTTCATTCCATATTTTGTTTGTCCACTTATCTGTATCTGCATATCGTTGTGGATCATATATCACCATTGCTATATAGGATTCCATTGTGTGACTATCAAAACAATTTAATCATTTCACTCTTAATAGGCATATGGGTAGTTTTTAGTTTGGCGCTACCATGCGTGATAATCATATGCACAATCTAGAAACTTGTGTTTTTGTAATACCTATATGAATTTCTGTTACCATGTATGTATGGTGGGAGAAAGATGTGGCAAGCTGTTTCTGTAAAAATTACAGCCTTGGAAACCTTCTGGGGCAGTTCAACTCTGTCCTATAGCGTCACAAGGAGTCAGAATTGACCCAGTGCAAAGAGTTTGGCTTTGGTTGCTTTTACTGTTACACAATTAGGTGGGCTCCATATTTTAAAACCAATAAATCCCAAATGTCTGTTTCTAAACTATTGTACTCCAAGCCATTAATATTTTGGAGCCAGAAACACACCAATTCACTTATTTAGTCTCAAAAGCAGCGCAGTCTCCTTTTCTAGAATTTTCAGCTGTTCCACATATTAACATAGCACATGTCATGGACTGAATTATGTCCCCCCCAAAAAACGTGTGTATCAATTTGGCTGGGCCATGATTCCCGGTATTGTGTGATTTTTCCTATATGTTGTAAATGTTGCCTCTACGATGTTAATGATGGAGGATGGGAGGCAGTTGTGTTAGTAAAGCAAGACTCAATCTACAAGACTGGATTGTATCCTGAGGCAATCTCTTGAGACACAAAAAAGAGAAGCGAATAAAGAGATGGGGGTGGGAGGAGTGGGGGGGGTGTGTGGTGTACGCCTCATACCACCAAGAAAGCAGTGCTGGGAGCAGTGTCCTTTGGACTAGGGGTCCCTGCGCAGAGAAGCTCCTAGTCTGGAGGAAGATGGACGAGAAAGCCAACAGAGAGAGAAGGCCTTCCCCTGTAGCTGATGCACTGGATTTGAACTTTTAGCCTACTAGACTGTAAGAGAATAAATTTCTCTTTGTTAAAGCCATCCACTTGTGGTATTTCTGTTACGGCAACACTAGATAACTAAGACAGCACATAAATGTGCAGTTGCTTTAATGCTGTTCCACAGAGAGCTGACAGGGCATACAGAGTGGCCCCTAAACCCTCCCTGCTGCCCACCGTCACTGCCCCCACAGGGCCCACTCCCTGTCTCCCACCCAGACCTGATGTGAAGCCCTTCCCATGATGCCCCCCAGATGGAGACTCTTCACAAGTCCCATGTCCCTGGGTCACCATGAGATGGAATCTGTGTGGAGGTGAGAGGGGACTGAGGTCAGGCCCTCGGTGAGTGTGAGCCAACGTGTTGGGGAGGGCACATCAGGGTCAGAGAAGACAAGCAAATTGTCAGGATAGCATTTCGGGAAGGAGAGGACAAAGCCACCAACTGGGAATAAGACCGTTACCTGGGAAAGAGCCATTCTGGATGCCTCTTTTTTTCTTCTTCCTCCAGGCTTCATTCTCAGGCAAGATCAGTCTTGAGAAGTCAACACTGAGTGTGGAAAATATGCTGTTAAATGGTACAGTCAGCACACCCCCTTCCTGTGCCACAACCACACATACAGGGAGGCCCTCACTATGGGGAAAGACGGTCCCTGCTGCCACTGCCCCAGGAGGGACTCAGAGGCAATAACCTCCTACATGGAGACCAACAGGTGAGTTTATCACCCTCCCCTCCTGGTGAAGCGCACACTCTGTTGCAGCAGGGGGATCTGGGCTGGACTGACCCTCCTCTTCAGGTCATAGACTGGCCCTGACACCATACCCTATGCACATCAGAGTCCCTTCAGCTCCTCCTGGAAGTGGGGCTGGTTGCACCCTCAGAAATGGATGACCCAGAGTCTTGGTGCTAAATGCTGGATGCAGATTAGAATTACCTGAGGTATTTTAACCGTTCTGGAAACCAGGCCCTACCCTGACTATTTTAGAGGAATCTCTTGGGGGAAAAAAAGAAAACCAAACTGGTTGCCATCGAGTCAATTCGGACTCATAGCGACCCTACGGGACAGAGAAGAACTGCCCCATAGTGTTTCCTACGCTGTAATCTTTATGAAAACAGAACGTTACATCTTTCTCCCTCAGAAAAGCTGGGTGGGGGTCGAACAGCTGAGCACTTAACCACTGCACCACCGAGGCTCTTTATCTCTTGGGGAGAGAGGGGGAATAAGGGATGCATTTGCAAAATGCCTCGGCAATCTAGTGTATAGCCAGGACTAAGTCAGTTCAGAGGAGCCAGGCCCAGCACACCTCCCTCCTTGTGGCTCTGCTCCCCACTGGGGCCATACTGTCACCTGGATCCAAACAGTGGAAGAAGCAAGGGCAGAGAGAAATGTGCAGAGCAGGCATTATGGGCCAGAGGTAGAGGTGAAGTGTGGCTGGAATGTTAAATGGGGGTCAGAGAAGGCTCCACTGAGAAGGTGGTATCAAGATGGGAGGAAAAAGGGTGTTTGCTGGGTGCATCTGAGGGGCTAGAGAATTCTAGCCCAGGGAAAGGAAAGAGGGTGACCAGCAATTGACTGAGCTAAGTCACTGGCCTTTAGGCTAAATAGGAGGTGCAAATGGAACTTACCTTCTGATGCAAATCACTGGAAAATGCATAAGCCTCACACACCTAGGTTTGTAATTCTCATTCACTTCTGTATAAACAATTTAACAAAACCTAAGTTAGTTATAAAACCACAAGAGCCCTTTGGTGCCAGAAACAGTTACCACACTCAGCCGCTAATGGAAAGGTTGGAGGTTCGAGTCCACCCAGAAGCATATCGGAAGAAAAGCCTGGTGACCTACTTCCAAAAAATAAGCCATTGAAAACTCTTCTGGGGCACAGTTCTACTCTGACATATATAAGGGCACCAGGAGTTGGTATCATCTCCACAGCAACTGGTTTTGTTACTTCTCCCTCATGCTTCTTTTCTCCCCTCAGTTTCTCTCCTTTCGGTGTTTCTGTCTCTGCCCCACACCTCTCCCAGCCCCCTCTGATCCAGGCTTGCTTGGCACACCCCATAGCTTTACATTAGAATCCTGGTTCCTTTGCTTGATATAACAGATGTCCTGTATATCAAGGAAAGGAGCCCTGGTGGTGCAGTGGTTAAGTGCTCGGCTGCTAACCGAAACGTTGGCAGTTCAAACCCACTAGCTGCTCCACAGGAGAAAGATGTGACAGTCTGTTTCCGTAGAGGTTACAGCGTTGGAAACCCTATGGGGCAGCTCTACTCTGTCCTATAGGGTTGCTTTGAGTCAGAATCGACTCGATGCCAACGAGTTTGGGTTTTTTTGTTTTGTATACCAAGGAAAAAGCCCTGGTGGTGAAGCAGTTAAGCACTAGGCTGCTAACTGCATAAGGTCAGCAGTTCAATTGCACCAGCAGCTCCACTTCCGTAAAAACTACAGCCTTGGAAACCCTATAGAGCAGTTCTACTTTGTCTTATAGGGTCGATATGAGTCGGAATCGACTCAACGGCAACAGGTTTGGTTTTTGGGTTTGGTGTACCCAGGACCATGAAGATGCCACAGGACCAGGAAACTTTACGTTCTGTTGTTGTACATAAGGTCACCAGAGTCCGGAGCCCAACCCAAGGCAATAAAAACTGCCCAGGAAGAACACTTTCCAGTGGGACATTAGGGATGTAAACACACCAGGACAAGCACAGCCAGTGGGGCACAATTTGTATAGAAGAAACAGGGAGTGTCTACGAATATGTGCAGGTCACCTTCCCCAGCACAGGATGAGGTGGGGGTGAAGGGTTTTAGGGCCTTCCCCAGGTGGTCACTGCGAAGGGGCAGACAGTGGGAGAGTAGGGAAGGGAAGAGCAGGGCAAATCGAGAGGACGTGAGGATGAGGGTGGGGGGCTGCAGAACCCCAGGGCCAGGGAGTGGGCAAGGGCTAGGGGCCGATGGTGCTAAGACAGAGGTCCCCAGGATGCGGAAAATTCCACTGCCTCAAGGAGTTCGCTTGGCATGCCCAGTAGCTTTACATTAGAATCCTGGTTCCTTTGCTTGGCATGTCCCATAACTTTGGATTAGAATCCTGGTTCCTTTGCTTGGCATGCCCCGTAACTTTACATTAAAATCCTGGTTCCCCTCTCCTTAACTGCTACCCCAAAACTAGTTTAGGCGCCATGTTGACATTGAGGATAACCTTTTAGCTCATTTAAATACCCATGCAGAGTAACCTCCCGCCTCTGGATGGAGTTTAACCACCATTTTCTGAACATACGCTGCATGAAGTTATATATAAACCCCATTCAAGAATGTTGCCGATGTAACTAGTATGAACTTCCTACCTGTAAACCCCTTAAAAGTAACCTTTCGACCTCGCTGAGCAGTCTTGGCGGCAGGAGACCCGACTGCTCCCTTCCTTTCGCAATGAAATAAAGGCGCCTTTCTACTCTCCCACCTAGGCCTCCCGTTTATTGACTGAGACCACTTGTGCCGAGCAGAACCTGAAGTTTCTACCTGGCAACAGAGCGAAGCTGGAGCGGGGAAGGCAAAGGAGTTGGACCTATCTCCCGAGGGAGAACTTTACCCTGGCGGCGTTGGGAGAGGATGCGGAGATCAGTGAAGGGTTTTAAGCAGGAAAATGACGCGGCAGGCCATGTCTACAAGATTCCAAGGCCGAAAGGCCGGGGATGGGGACGGGCCTCAGCGCGATTTTGACCGGGATGGGACCCCGGGACCCGCCAGTGGAGCGATCAGGCTCCGAACGTCTCCGGGAGACACCGAGACTCACCGCGAGACAAGCGGAAATGGGGGCTTTAACGACCGGAGCGGCCATCAGACCCCAAGTATACAGGGTCAGGGCCTGGGGTAACGCGAGGTTCAGGTCTGAGCCAGAAATAAAACGAAAAGTCACTCACCAAGTGCGGCCCTTACTTGGCTCGATTCGCTTCCGGGTATGCGCGGAGGGCCTACGCGGGAGAGGGGTGGGGCCTGGGAGGGCGAGGGGTGGGGCCTGGGAGGGCGAGGGGTGGGGCCTGGGAGGGCGAGGGGCGGGCCTGGGACCGTGACCAGAATTGCGTTTGCATCCACTACACAGACAACTCCCACTCTTGCTTCATTAAATAAGTTCTAATTGCTCGGGTTAGACGTTCCCGGGTCCCACCCCCGCCCCAGACCGACATCCCCCCACCCCACCGAGGTCCCAGCCCCCAGTTTGCGCGCCCCCTCTCTCGCGGGACCCACATCTCTACCCGCTCGCAAAAAGAGCTTTGACTTGAACGGTTTCAGTTTAAGAGGAAAACATCTCAGCTTACAACAGGTGACCCGCACCACTCTAATCTTTTACCTTAAACTGTTTGAAACATTAACTTAAAACAGGGAGGAAACAGCCCTGCTGCACAGGACACCAAAGAGATTCAGATGAATTCAAAAGCAGAGAATCGCGGACTGTCAGGACACAGACCAGGAAACGCCGAGGGGCGGGGCGTGGGAAACCCGGGCCCCGCTCAGGACCCGCCCCTTCGCCAGTCCCGCCCCGCCTTCTCTTGTTCTCCGCCCAGGCTTGGCCGCTCTCCTCACCCTGCCGTTTTACCACTGTCGCCACGCTCAGGTCCCGCTCCTTTACCGTTCCTGCCCCACTTTCTCACGATTCCTGCCCAGGCCTGGCCACTCTCCAAGCCTCGTCCCTTGCCGGTTGGCCCCGCCCATGTCCTGCCACACGCTGCCGCGTCTTTTTCCGCCGCGGGCCTGCGCAGTTTACTGAAGACGCGGAAGCGGATTGCGCGGAGCGAAGGTCATACTGAGGTAGGTTTTCGTCTTTCTGGTTTAAAACTTTCGGTGCGTGGTCCCGGTACTCCACCCCTGGGGCCGGGGGTCGCTCCAGACGTTAAAGTCTCCATACTCTTTCCACCCCCAGGGATCCCAGCGCAGCCGTGAGACATTACAAGCCTTGATGGCTTCGCCTCCGG
Source organism: Trichechus manatus latirostris (assembly GCF_000243295.1). Lineage (NCBI taxonomy): Eukaryota > Metazoa > Chordata > Mammalia > Sirenia > Trichechidae > Trichechus > Trichechus manatus. The sequence goes on from NW_004444023.1 coordinate 8,982,726, forward strand.
CCGGGGATCCGCGTCAGTTTCGGTGTAAAATCGTGCTGAGGCTGGTCCCCGCCCCGGCCTTTCTGCCCTCGGGTAGTTCAGACGCCGCCTGCCGCGTCGTTACCCTGCTTAAAACCCTTCCCTGACCCCCGCCCGCCCTACGCCTGGTCATGTCCTCACCGGGAGACGGATTGGCGGCCTTCTCTCCCCGCAGTCTCTCCCATCGAGGGCAGCGCTGGCTGCTGCGTCTTCTACCTGTGGGACTCTCCAATCGTCGCCTTCTCCCGAGACCCCGGGCACCACCATCTTTGCGTCCTCCTCACACCGACTCCTGCTGCTCTCCCACCCTCCCGCGACATCCGTTACCTCCATGTTGGGAGAGGGGATCCAGGTCTGTCTGGTGACACGCCGCGTTCTCTCCCTGGTCCTGGGACTCTGAGACCCCGGGCAGCGGGCATTTCATTCCATCTCTGTCCGCGTGTGGGCGAGGGGATCGAGAGAAGAGAGAGAGCAACTGCTGGAGAAAGAAATACTGAGAGAAAAGAAGACTGAGAGAGAGCCATGAACAAATGACAGAATAGAGGGTGGAGAGGGATTTGCAAAAACAGTTTACTAGTGAAAGAGAATATGCCGATAAAGTTGCAGGGAGAAAAGAAAATAGAAAAATGTGGAGAAAGAGGGTATCTTCAGAGAGTGAAGGGGAGCAAAATAGGGAGGAGGTCCTTTAGTTAGCAGTAGGAGTGAGGGCGATGGGGATGGGAAGCACTTCGAACAGAAAGTTAGGGGGAGAAGATGAAATAGTTGGAGTCGTGGCAGACAGAGTGACTTGACAAGGGGTGACGGAGATCAGACGGAGAAATGAGGGAGGGAACTCAGCAAGCTGGGGGTGCCAGAGAGTGAGGGCAGAGGGGGAACAGAAATGAGGGCAGAAGGGAGCATAAATATATAGAGACGGTCAATCATAGATTGGGGAAGAGCAACAAGAGGTGAAACAGGGCAGGAGTGGAGCTGAACAGGTGTAGGAAAAGTAGAGAGAGGGGAGAAACAGCAGGAGAGGAGATAGTGGAGAACAAAATGAGGGGAAGAAACGGGGAGAGGAACAGGAATGGAGAGTAAAAAGGAAGGAGACATAAAAGACAGAGTGAGAGAGGGAGACACATAGTCATGCAGAAAGAGGGGGACTCAGATCCAGAGGAGAGGGCAGTTGATGGGATATGGATGATTAAGTTGTGACATGCTGATTTCTGACTTTAGTTTCTAATCAATTTAAAATTTCTTTGAAGTATACAGATGAGAATGAGAATTGCAAAACCCCCTATCTATAAGGCTTGTGTACTTTATGATTGTTAGTCTCAGAAGATAACTCCATCACAACGCCTATTCAGCAGGACTTCAGTGACTTGTCACAGTTAATTTTGGGTCACCTTCTGCTCTTTTCCTGGGATAGGTAGGTGAGGGGAAGAAAAGGGACAAGAAATTACTGACTTTCTAAGTTTCCTAGTGCTGCTGTAACAAATACCCCAATAAAAAGGAGATGAGGGGGCTCTGCTCTGCATGGGGTGTGGTGTCAGGGCTGGGTCTGTGACCTGAAGGGGAAGGTCAGTCCAGCCCTGATGCCACTGCCTCAGTGGACTGTGGGCTTCACCAGGAGGGGAGGGTGATAAACTCACCTGTTGGTCTCCATGTAGGAGGTTATTGTCCCTGAGTCCCTTCTGGGGCAGTGGGCAGCAGGGACCATCTTTCCCCATGGTGAGGTCCTTCCTGTGTGTGTGGTTGTGGCACAGGAAGGGGGTGTGCTGACTGTAAGCATTTAACAGCATATTTTCCACACTCAGCTTTGACTTCTCAAGACTGATCTTGCCTGAGAATGAAGCCTGGAGGAGGAGGGAAAAAAGAGGCATCCGGAATAGCTTTTTCCCAGGTAACAGTCATTTTCTTGATTGGCGGCTCTGTCCTCTCCTTTCTGAAATGCTGTTCTGACAATTTGCTCGTCTCTTCTGACTCTTGACGTATCCTGCCTGACACTTTTCTCTCGCACTTACCCAGGGCTTTCCTCGGTCCCCTCTTACCTCCACGCAAATTCCATCTCACAGTACCCTAGTGACATGGGACTTGTGAAGAGGCTCCGTTTGTGGGGCATCATGCAAAGGGCATCACACCAGGCCTGGGTGGGAGACAGGGAGTGGGCCCTGTGGGGGCAGTGAGGTGGGCAACAGGGAAGGTTTAGGGGCCACATCTGGATGCCCTGTCAGTTCTGTGTGGGACCATCATGGAGGAAGCTGCCCGTGGAAGGGATATGCTACTGTGCACAGATGCTGGAAAATTCTGGAAAGGGAGACTGATAAGGGGAACCTGCTCTGCCTGATTTTATAATGCATTCAAAGCTAAACAAGTGAATCAGTGTGTTTCTGGCTGCAAAATATTAATGCCCTGGAATGGGATGGAAAGTTCAGAAACAGGTATCAGTGAAAGAGGATGTCTTATTTTATCATTGGTTTTAAAATACGGAATGAACCTAAATGTTGAACAGTAGGAGCTTCTTTAAATCACTCACAGCACATCATCCCTTGGAGACTGCGTGTTTGTGCAGGGACGTTTTAGGCAGAAATAGTATAATTCAGCCAAGGCATAGGAGCAGAATTTTCTTTGTCATCAGAGAGGGAGGAGCCAAATTCTGGTGCTACCACTGTTAAATGTTTTATTTTAAACGTCACTTGATGGATGTTTGTTTTGTGGCCAGACTCCACATAGTAAGGTCTAAGAAGTAAAACTTTCCCTTCCCATCACTCACCGCCTCCATCTGCAACCACTGTTGTGGTTCTGTGTCAGGAGTCAGTACAGGTCTTGGTAAAATGCATTTATGCATCGTTATATAATTTTAGAAAAATTTCTTCAGTGAATGTTTTGCTGTCGTATTTTATTCTTCAACTTTTGAAAATTTACGCCGTCCTGGAGTTGTTTTCATATTAGTAGACATAAAGTTAGCTTGGTCTTTTAGATCCTCATTAGAGCACTCTTGTAATGAAAACACATGGGGCCTTTACAGTTTTTCACTGTGAAAAAGAATGGTTGCTTGTGAGCACACCAACTTCTCTGCACATGTCTGAGTGTTCCTCCAAGTTGCGCAACTTGAAGAGTGATTGTGACTTCAAGGATGGTGCATTTTACATTTTGATAGATTGTGGCAAGCTGCCCCTCTTCGACCCCCAAAGCTGCAAAAATACCTTTTCCCACCAACAACATGTGAGATATCCCCCATGGTTTAAGTAAAACTTGGGACTATATTCTTTTATGTTTGGAAAATCTGGGAGAAAAATGTATTTCCATTTTCCAACTACTTGTAAGTCTGAGTACAGTTCATTATTTTTTGGACATGTACACATACAATGGATTTTCATACTTTGCTTGGTTTTCTTTTAATGTATTTTAGGAACTATTCTGCAGTCCGTACTTTAATTCTTTATATATGTTCTGGTGTCTGATTTAATAATGAAACAAATATTTCCTTCATATCCCGTTTTTTATCTTGCTTTGGAAGGCTTGACCTAGTTCATGATTACAAAATATTATAGCTCCATTTAGTTTTAATGTTTAATATTCCTTATGTCTCTAAGTTTGATTTTTGCATATACTTCTTGTAGCTATTTTGTTTTATTTTAAAGTTTTATATAATAAAATGATAGATTTATATGTAGTTTGACAAGCTCCTTCATTTTGTGCTTCTATTCAAAATTATGTTGATTCTCCTTCAACATTGCAGATTTTTTGTTTTAAATCTCACGTTTCTTTTGTTTGATTTGCTCTGCATTTCTGCAGTCCCTGGCGTCTTTATGGCACCACATGGTCCAAAAAGAATCAGGTTTGTTAGCCTTTGATCATGTCTTTGAACTGTCCTTCAGTAAAGTTTTGTAATTTCCTAACGTAGGTCTGAAAATAGTCTTGCAAATAGGTGTCAAGGTGTATTTGCTAATGGAAAGGCAAGCTGTATCTTTTTTGTGTATGAGTTTTTTAGTTACTGCTACTAATGAAGAAAAATTGTTTTTAGTATAAGTTCTTATAGTTCAAATAGATTCTTTTTCTAGATTATAAGGTTGTAATCATGTCATCTGTGAATTATGGCAGGTCCAGCTTTGATTTTTTTTCCCCTTCCTTTTGCCTCTTCCTTTGGCCCTGGCTCAGGCATCCCTTGTAGTGGTGAATGGGAGGAGCCCTGGCCAGTCCCCTACTCTCAGCCTTTCCATTAGTGGAAAGCTTCCAGTGCTTTCTGCTGATCATGATGTTTGTTTTGGTTTTCTTGCTGAATGACAGTTTTGTTTTGTTTTCCAGATTTCCTATTCAGAATGATTCTTATTATCCAATAATTTCTTCAAAGAGTTATTCCTTAAATCTTTTTTTCTATTTTAATCTGTTAAATTAATACATACAAGTAATGAATTTTCTAATCTTGAATCGTTGTTTTATTAGTGGAAGAAGTTCAGCTTGTGTTTTGTGAATAACTAAATATTTAAATTTAAACGGATAAAATTGTATTTAAACTTTTACATATATGTATTTGATGGAGATTGGAGTTAAAGTTTTTGATATATTTTTTAATTTTTGTATAGTTTTTTTAACTAACCCAATATAGAACAGTGATGGCAGACTAAATAGTATGATTTACACATTTTCATTATACCAGATATGCTGAAATGCACATGAGCAAAAATAGTGAAAAATTACCCCAAAAATACATCATTCAGAGATAACTACTCTTATTTCAGTTAAGTGTATTAAAATATGTATATATGCATGTGCACAAATATTTACAAGACTGTGGTTTTTATAAAATACATACTAGCATTTCATAAATTAGTTTATTTTCTAACAGTTGAAAATATATGTTAAATATTTTCTATAACCTTAATTTTTGTCAACACTGTGATGTCAGTGTGGGTACTAAAAGTAACAATGAGGTAGTAGTAGTAACAATAATAACAAACGATATATATTTGTCTGTTTGCACATCCATAATGACCTTTTATCCAGTTCCATGTTGTTGGGCTTAAACTTGTTTTAAGTTTTCTCAGTTTGAAAATAGTTTGCAACGTACTTTTAATGCTGTATCTGTTACTTAACTGTTTGGTTTTTTTTAGGTTCCGTTCTAAAACATGACCACATGGGTTCAGGTGCTAGATCTGTCACTTATTAGCTGTTTGAGTGTCTTACAGTGTCTGTGATACAGTTGTCTCCTGTGTAAGGTGGGAACAGATCTTTATCTATTGGGCTATTATGTCATTATATGATTTAATACATATAAAGCATTTAGAGTAAAGCCTAGCACATTCGTGCTTAAAAATTTTTAGTCATTTCTATTGTTAGCATCATCACAATTTTTTGATTCTGACCATTCTTTAAAGCCACGATGGACTTTGTCATCCCTGAAAACACCATTTTTGCTGTAGCTCATTTGAGAAACTCACTACCGCTTGCTGTACAGATGTAACATCTAACAAGTCTATACAGATGACACTGTGTTGATGTTTTTTTATTTGTGTATTTCTTCTATTGTCCATAAAAATATGGAATCCACGATGATTAGTGGATTTCATATCCTTCTTGGAAAAGCATGATAAAACAAAATTAGGGACATACAACTTGCTCAGAATTTTCTTACATGGATCTGTCAGAATGCTCACATCAATTGAATTGATCATTATGTCTCTGTTCTCTCGTTTTGCATGAAAATTAGAATTCTCTCCGTATTCACTTAGTGAGATATGTTTTTCATTGCAGGGACTGTTAACATTCAAGGATGTGGCCATAGAATTCTCTCAGGAGGAGTGGCAATCCCTGGACTCTGCTCAGAAGGCTTTGTACAGGGACGTGATGTTGGAGAACTACAGGAACTTGGTCTCCCTGGGTGAGCATAACTTCCCTCCAGAAGTTGGGATCTGCCCTTGGGTATCTTTGCATTTTCCTCTGGGAGTCTCTCAGAAGCCTCTGCCTTGTTAGAGTTTCAAATCCCTTTTCTTAACAGAGAGACTGAAGTTCATTCAGAAATGAAAAGCTTCATAATGCAGCATCTGGGCTTTCACCTTCCTGTTTCTTCAGATGATCTGCCCTTTTCATGCTACATCAGTGGTGATTCCAAAGCTTGAGTACCATAAAACCTTACAGCAGACTTTTTAAATGTCTGATTATCTGGTTTTACCCCTGTGCTTTTCATTCAGTATGCCTTGGAAGAGAGCTAGGTGTCTACACAGGCATTTTGAAAGACACAGTCCATGGACAAATTTGTGAAATAATTTTCTAGATCCATCTGTAATGTCCTTTCTTTCGGCTGAACAAAGTTCTTGGATTCATCTGGAAAAGCTGTAGCACATCACATTCCTTTTTTCTTATAATCAAGCATCTCTCTTTCTGACTTAGTATTATCTCCGTTTTGGAGCAAGGGAAAGAGCTCTGGGCCGTGGAGATGAAAATAGCCCCAAAAAAAGAAAAAAAAAAAAAACAAAAAACAGATGGGCAGGAATGTATCAAAGGTATAAACACAGGTAGGAGCACAAGTGGGCAGAGATGAAACTGATCCATTAAATAATCTTTGGGAAACTCCCCAAATGGGAGAGATGAGAGGGGCAGGGAGGGCTGTTTCCAAGGGGTCCTTTTGTGCCTTTGTTTCTCCTTCTGTACATGATTTCATCTGATCTTCAGTTCTCAAGTCATACAGCCCAGAATGAGGCCTCCATAGTCCTGATCCCAGGACATATCCAGAATCCATTCCCATTTTGCCTGCTTAGGAGACCTTCTCAGAAGATGGGAAAACATTAACTGCTCTTCTGTTGCACCTGGGGCCCCAAGAATTGAAATGGGCTTTCTCAAACACTCTCAGGCATTTCTTCAGTTCTGCTGTTCCAAACTTCAGGAGTGTGTGTAACAGGACAGTGGGTTGGATCACCTGAGATTGTTACTCAGCAGTACTGTAAAGACAGTGGGCAGAGAGATCTTCTCTTTGAACCCTAGTCCTACGTAGGGACCATATCTCTGTCCTTTGAGAGCAGAACAAGAACCCCACACAATCTTATCCTGTTCCTCACTGATCTGGGTGAACTACAGTTATCTCCTACCATATTAATTTTGACCCCTTGGGCACCATAGTTCCACATGACCTTTCCCACTCTAAATGCACACATTGTAAGGTGAACCTCTTCCCCTCCCCCTGTCATTGACAGAGTGGCTTGCTCAGGACAACACCATAGTCTCGATACCATCTAATACAACGTTTGTAGGGAGTGATGACACATCCAAGAGAAATGGCTGATTAATAGTATTAGTGACATAAGGAGCCTTGGTGGCACAGTGGTTAAGCACTTGCTGCTAACCAAAAGGTCGGTGGTTCAAACACACCTAGCAGCTCAACTGGAGAAAAGACCTAGCGATCTGCTTCTGTAAAGATTACAGACTAGAGGAGCCGGGGCCAAGATGGCAGAGTACTCAGATGCTTCCTGTGGTCCCTCTTACAACAAAGACCAAAAAAAACAAGTGAATCAATTATATATGACAGTCTAAGAGCCCTGAACATCAAAGGCAAAGTTGAGGAATCAGACTGAGTGGCAGGGAGGGAGAGATGGTTCAGAAGCGGCGAGGAGATGCCAGACCTCATCCAGCGGTAACCAGCACCCTGCAGGCTGGATCAGTTGGTGCATGCGTGATGAGGCAAGCAGTGGCACTTGGGACGTGTTTTCCACATCAGGAGAGAGCAAATGACAGAGTCTACTCAACCCACCAGAACTAGTGAAAAGCGGTGCTCAATCAGCAAAAGATAAGTACATGCGTCTAATCCACCACGCACATCAAAAAACACTCCATCTGGGAAGAACCCCTCTCCCATTCACCTGCCTCCTCCCCGCTCTGCACCGGGTCCTGGGCCGGCTTCAGCAATTGCTGTGTCCCGTGGGCCAGAAGTAGGACCTGTCACGAGCCCTGAGGCATTCGCCCGGCTTTGGAGAGGAAACAAATTAACAAACAGGAAGAAATAATCTGCCAGCTCCCCTAAACTGGGAACTCAGGGCAGGCACAGCTCCTTTGCCTAGGCACAGGCATAAGGGCTCCACGGACTTTGAATGCCTTTCACCCCTGCATGGTTGTGGGCCCATTTCAACAGCGTAGGCTCTCATTACCACAGAACAACAGGGTATATACCTGAAGCCTAACTTCAGCTGTATCAGCTATATGGTAGAGTGGCAAGTTCGTGACGTTTGACATCTCTCTGCCCATTAAGCAGGGTCCTCACCTGCAACGTCAGGAGCCTGAGAACTCGTGGCTCCATCCATGCCACTTAGCCACCCACGACAGGGATCCAAGAATAAGTGGTACCTCCCAGTCTTTACAGCCAACAGCATTGGGTGCCCATAGTCCAGCTGCAAAACTCACCCACCTACGTGCTCTAGGGAACAAGGATATGCTTTCCTCCCAGACACTCAGGTGCAGCAGTCAGCCCCCTGCCTTGCTCAGTGTGTGACCCCCTACTGCAGCCAGATACCTGTGCCTACTCCAATCACCCTTTCCCATCTAGGACTGTAGGTGAGAGCCTGCACCACACACTTGGTGACCGACTGCCTGGACACCCGAGCTGAATCTACACAAGAAAAGTAAATGGATTCCTGGGTTCACATACCTGGTAACAGATCTAACCACGTGATGATAGGACATTAGAGCTTCAAAGGCACCAGTACTCAAACTAGCTTACACGAGCCGCTTGTTTGAGCATATCAAAACAAAACAAGAAGCTAGGACACAGTAAGTGAACATAAATAAATGTAATAACTTATTGATGGCTTGGAGACAACAGTTAAATCACACAAAGTGCCAGACCATGATGGCTTCAGCAAGCTCCCAAAACAAAGAATCAAGAAATTTTCTGGAGGAAAAGAATTTCTTGAAATTACCATAGATATAATACAAAAGATTAATATACGGAACTTTTCAAGACATCAGGAAGGAGATCATGCAAAATCCAGAACAAGCCAGGAAGCACACAGACAAAGCAATAGAGGAACTTAAGAAGATTATAGAAGAGCATAATGACAAATTAAACAGGCTACAAGAATCCATAGAGAGCCAACAGAAATCCAGAAGTTTAACAATAAAATTTCAGAATTAGACAACTCAGTAGAAAGTCAGAGGAACAGAATTGAGGCAGCGAAGTCAGAATAAGTGAGATTGAAGATAAAGCACTTGACACCAACTTATTTGAAGAAAAATCAGATAAAAGAATTTTTAAAAATAAAGAAACCCAAAGAATTATGTGCCCGGCCACCACCACTGACTGCTCTGACCAGGATCACAACAGAGGGTTCTGGACAGAGCTGGAGAAGGATGTAGAACAAAATTCTGACTCACAAAAAAAAAAAAGACCAGATTTACTGGCCTAAAGGAGACTGGAGAAACCCCGAGAGTATGGCCCCCAGACACCCTTTTAGCTCAGTGGTGAAGTCATCTCCGAGGTTCACCATTCAGCCTGGGAGTGGACAGGCCCATAAAACCAAATGGGACTAATGAGGCACAGCAGTCCAGGGACAAGGGCCAGAAGGCAGAAGGGGACAAGGAAGCTGGTGATAGGGAACCCAAGGTTGAGTAAGGATAGTGTTGATGTGTTGTGAGGTTGTTAACCATTGTCATAGGACAACATGTGTATTAACTGTTAAATGAGAAACTATTTTGTTCTGTAAGCCTTCATCTAAAGTGAGAATAGCAGCACAATTGGAAGAGTGTAGTCGATGTCACTGAACTGTGCATGTAGAAATTTTTGAAATGGTGTATCTTTGGCTGTGTATGTTTTCACCAAAAAAAAAAAAGGTCCAGAAGGGAGAGGGTTAACATGTTGTGGGGTTGTTAACCAATGTCATAAAACAATATGTGTACTAATGTTTCATGAGAAACTATTTGTTCTGTAAGCCTTCACCTGAAGTACAATTTTAAAAAAAATGAAGAAACCCAAAGAATCATGTGGGACTCTATCAAGAGGAATAACCTACAAGTGATTGGACTATCAGAATGGGGTGGGGGGTGGATAACAGAAAATACAGAGAGAATTGTTGAACATCTATTGGCAGAAAACTTCCTTGATCTCGTGAAAGATGAGAAGATATCTATCCAACATGCTCATCAAGCCCCACATAAGGTAGATCCCAAAAGAAAGTCACCAAGACATATTATAATCAAACTTGCCAAAACCAAAGATAAAGAGAATTTTAAGAGGGGCTAGGGATAAAGGAAAAGTCATCTACAGAGGAGCGTCAATATGACTAACCTCCGACTACTCCGCAGAAACCATGCAGGCAAGAGGGCAATGGGATGACATATATAAAGCCTTGAAGGAAAAAAATTGCCAGTTAAGAATTATATATCCAGCAAAACTCTCTCACATATCATGGCAAAATTACGGCATTTCCAGATGAACAAGTTCAGGGAATTTGCAAAAACCAAACCAAAATTGTAGGAAATACTAAAGGGAGTCCTCTGGTGAGAAAATCAATAACATCAGATAACAACCCAAGACTAGAACACAGGACAGAGCAACCAGATACCAACCCAGATAGGGAGTCACAAAAATAAATCAAAGCTAAAACATTGAAAATAGGGAAAAAGAGATGTCAATATGTAAAACATGACAATGTTAAAACAAAAAACAGGGACTAAAAAATGTAGTCATAGATTTTTCATATGAAGTCAAGGCGACATAAAGAAATAAAAGATTGGTTTAAACTTAGAAAAATATGGGTAAATATTAAGGAAACCACAACAGAAACTAACAGTCCTACACATCAAAATAAAAAACAAAACACTCAGTAAATACAAAATCAACAACAAGGAAAAAGATGAAAAGAAAGTACATAAAGAAAAACGACTCAGCATAGAAAATTAAGTGGAACAGAGAAACTGTCAACAACATGCTCAAAAAAAACACATCAAAATGACAGCACTAAACTCATACCTATCAATAATTATAATGAATGTAAATGGAATAAATGCACTAATAAGAAACAGAGTGGCAGAATGGGAAAAAAAAACACGATCTGTCTATATGCTCCCTACAAGAGACACAACTTAGACTTAAAGACACAAACTAAAACTCAAAGGATGGAAAAAAATATATCAACACTCAAAAAAGAACAGGAGTGGCAATATTAACCTCTGACAAAATAGAATTTAAAGTAAAATCCACCACGAAGGATAAGGAAGGACACTGTATAATGATTAAAGGGTCAATACACCAGGAGGATATAACCACGATAAATATTTATGCACCCAACGACGGGCTCCAAAATACATAAAACAAACTCTTAACTACATTGAAAAGAGAAATAGGCAGCTCCACAATAATAGTAGGAGACTTAAAACACCACTTTTGGTGAAGAACAGAACATCCAGAAAAAAGCTAAAGACACAGAACACCTAAATGCCAGTCAGTGAACTTGATCTCATAGACATATACCAAACACTACACCCAACAGCAGCCAAATAGACTTTCTTTTACAACGCTCATGGAACATTCTCCAGAATAGACCACATATTAGGCCGTAAAGCAAGCCTTAACAGAATCCAAAGCATCAAAATATTACAAAGCATGTTTTCTGACCATAAAGCTATAAAAGAAATCAGTAAAGAGAAAAGGCAAGGGAAAAAAATCAAACACATGGAAACTGAACAACACCTTGCTCAAAAACCACTGGGTTATAAAAGAAATTAAGGACAGAATAAACAAATTCACAGAATTAAATGAAAACGAAAACATCCTACCAGAACCTTCAGGACACAGCAAAAGCAGTGCTCAGAAGTCAGTTGGTAGCAATAAATGCACACGTCCAAAATGAAGAAAGGGCCAAAATCAAAACATTAACCCTATAACTCGAACAGATAGCAGTAAAAGAAACCCTCGGGCATCAGAATAAAGAAAAAAGTAAAAATTAGAGCAGAATGAAATGAAATAGAATAACAGTTGAAAGAGTCAGCAATACAAAAAGCTGGTTCTCTGAAAAGATCAACAAAATTGATAAACCATTGGCCAAACTGACAAAGGAAGAACAGAAGTGGAAGCAAATAACTCGAATAAGAAATGAGATGAACTTCCAGGCAACATGGCACTATAGGCAGAAGCACCACGCCATCCCTCCATAGCAGACATCCGAAAAACTAAGCCAAACAGAAAACAGCAGTCTTGAAACCCTAAGCATCAAATGAAGAGATAAAGAACTCAGCCAAGCACCAAATGGAATAAGAAACTGACAGAGAACCAAGAGCAAGGAGAGATACATGCAGAGGTCCCCTATCAGGTAACACAGCATGGATCCGCCATCGTGGACTCCTATCAGAGGTCAGTGAACAGGGGTATGAGAAAGCAGCTCCACGGAGCTTCCAGCAGGAGACAGAACAACTGGTAACCAGCCATATATGCTTTCCCACCCCCCACCCTTCTTCACCTCCACTTGGCCTCCTCTACTTCCTGCGGCCAGTGTCTTGGATGGGAAGCACCACCTTCACCCCGGTGTCGCTTGGGTTCCACCCACTCGTACCAGCTGGCTCCCTAAGTGCCATTTGTTGGCTGCTGGTGTTGGTTTTTTCTGCTTCTTTAGATTTCTTCCTTACCTCTCACCACCTCGCCTTCCTTTATCTCCGTGCGCCTTCTTTGCTTCTTCCTGAAAGGCTGTGAAATGCCATTCGAATGTGAAACTGCTTCCTGTCCTGTGCTGCCGCACTGGTGGCATCCTGAGGCTTTTTTGTTTGTTTGTTTTGAATTGTTTGTTTTCTTTTTCTTTTCTTGAATTGGGAGCCTGTTCTAGCTGGGCAGTACTGCACGGCTTGCGACCTACCCCCTCAGTTTGCGCAGACGCACAGAGGGATCCCCAAGGGCATTTCCTTTTTCTTGGTTTTTTTTTTTTTGTATATTTTTGGGGGGTTTTCTTGTTCTTTTTTTTTACTATTTGCTTGTTTTATTTCCTTTTCCCTCTTTTTCCCTTTTTGTCTTTGTTCATTACTGAGTTTCTCGTCTCTCTATATTTTCCTTCTCTTCCTGTCCCCTGAATATCTGGCACTGAGTGACACCTCTACCCCTTCTAGCCAGGCTGTAATTCATGGTCTGGAAGCAGCTTTCCCAGACCTCACAGCCAAATAAGAGGGATCCCTGGGAGATTTGCTTTTCTTCTAATTTTTATTTATTCATTTTATTCTTCTCCTTTTCGTTTTTCTCTGTTTCATAGTCTCTCATTTCTCCACTCCAACAGCACGCTCCCCTAGCAGTCTTTTTCATTTGTATGTTTTTGGCTCCTGTTTCACTCTCCTCTCTCCCATACCCATCTCAGATCCACACATCAGTCTCCCCGCTCCATCCTGCGTACCTGCACCTTGTGCTGAACATCAAACCACCAAGCAGCCCAGGCATGGCCTTCCAGAACATGCCCTGCACCGATTACCAGATCGCCCTGGTGGCGGCAGTAACTGCCACAAACAGCCCATCCCATCAACTCCTCTTCAGCTAGACCTGCCCTGCTGTACCATATCTGAGCGACTGACCCTGCCAATTGGAGAAGGTGAAAAGTATCGTGCCCACAGACAAGCAAACAACAAAGAACACACAGCCCACCTGTTCAGACATAGCGAAATAAAACAAAACAGCAGGATGAAACAAATATACAATCAATAAACAAGGAAAATCACTATCGAATGCCCTGAAAACAGGAGACAGTATCAAAACATTTACAAAAACAGGACAGGATGGTTCCAGTAGGCGTCCTAAGTAAAACACCAGATAACTTCTAAGTAGAAGAAAAGGCACTAGAACTACCTGATAGGGGATTTCAGATTTCTAATAGAGCTATCCAAGAGTTGAAGCAAAAAGCAGACAAAAATGAGGAAAAAAATAGACAAATTCATGGAAAAGCAGACAAATTCATGGAAAATACAGACAAAAAAATGGAAGAATTCAGGAAAATAATGCAGGAACAAAATGCCAAAATAAATTCAAACTAGAAATCGTACAAATACAACAAGTAGAAATCCAAAACATAACAATATTTAAGAAATGGACAGTGTCACAGAAGGGCTCAGGAGCATGGACAGTGTCATAGAAGGGCTGAGGAGCAGGTTTGAAATGGTGGAAGACAGGATCAGCAAAATTGAAGACAAACACTCGGATACAACCCTGTTTGAGGAAAAATACAGAACAAAGAACAAGGAAAAATGAAGAGACCCTGAGAATTATGTGGGATACAATCAAAAGCAAAAATCTGCGAGTGATCAGTGTTCCAGAACGGGGAGAAAACAGAAAACACAGGATCATCTATGAGCTGCTAACGGAAAACTTCCCCAATATCATGAAAGATGAAAAACTGGCCATCCAAGAAGCTCAACAAACCCCATATAGGATAGACCCCAACAGAAAATCAACAAGACATATCATAATCACATTTGCCAAAACCAAAGACAGACAAAGAATCCTGAGAGTAGCTCAAGAAAAACAAGAAGTCACATACACAGGAGAAACAATAAGACTAAGCTCAGATTATTCGTCAGAAACCATGCATGCAAGAAGGCAATGGGATGTCATATATAAAACCATCAAAGAAAAAGATTGCCATCCAAGAATAATATATCCTGCAAACTCTTGTTCGTATATGATGGTGAAATTAGGTCATTTCCAGATGAACAAAAATTAAGGGATTATGTAAAAACCAAACCAAACTTACAAGAATTATTAAAGGGATTCCTTCGATCTGAGAACAAACAACATCAAATCACAGGCTGAATCTAGGATGCAAGATCGTTCTAGACAGATACTAATCTAAGAAACTCTCATCCAAAACCAAAAGAAATACAACAGGGAATCAGAGGTAATCTGTAAATGACAACAACATCAGAACAATAAAAGAGGGAATAAACGGTGTAGGTCTAGAGCCTTCTAATGGAGAGGAAGGCAAGGGGATACAAAATAATAATAGACTGCTTCAAACTTAGAAAGATACGGTAAATTTCACAGTAACCACAGAGAAAGTTAACAAACCTACTCATCAAAATAGAGAGGAAAACGATAAAGTCTCAGTAAAAACAAAACCTTGCAAAAAAAAAGGGATGAAAAAAGTCCATGAACAAAAGAAATTTAGCACAGGAGAGTAAGAGGAATAAAGAAAAAGTCAGCACCACAAAAAACACGAATCAAAAACACTGGAAATAACAAATGTTGAAGAGCCTGCGGGGAGATTGGAACTCTTATGCACTGCTGATGGGAATGCGTAATGATACGACCATTTTGGAAAATGATATGGCACTTCCTTAGAAAGCTAGAAATAGACATATCGTATAATCCAGCAATCCCACTACTAAGAATATATCCTAGAGAAACAAGAGCCATCACACGAATAGACGTGTACACCCATATTCATTGCAGCATTGTTCACAGTAGCAAAAAGATGGAAACAACCTAGATGCACATCAATAGATGAATGGATAAACTATAGTACATACACACAATGGAGTATTATGCAACGACAAAGAATAATGATGAGTCTGTAAGCATCTCGTAACATGGATGAAACTGGAGGACGTTATGCTGAGTGAAGTAAGTCAATCACAAAAGGAAAAGTATTGTATTGAGACCTCTACTGTAAAAACTCATGAAAAAGTTTATACAAAAAAGTAACAATTTTTGTTGGTTACAAGCGATGGGAAAGGTTGGGGTGAAATACTCAACAGACAATAGATAAGTGGTAACTTTGGTGAAGGGTTAGACAGTACACACTGGGGAAGCCAGTACCGCTCATACAAGGAAAGGTCATGGAAGCTCCACAGATACATACAAACTCTCTGAGGGACTGAATTGCTGGATGGAGGGCTGTGGGGACCATGCTCTTGGGGAACATCTAGCTCAATTGGCATAACACAGTTTATAAAGACAATGTGCTGCATTCTCCCTTGGTGAGTAGCATCTTGGGTCTTAAAAGCCTTTGAGCAGCCATCTAAGATACTTCACTGGTCTCACCCCTTCTGAAGCAAGGGATAACGAAGAGAACAGGATACAAGGGAAAGATTAGTCTGACGGACTAATGGACCACAGCTACCACAGCCTCCACCAGACTGACTCCAGTACATCTAGATGGTGCCTGGCTACCACCACGGGATCACAACAGAGGGTCCTGGACATAGCTGAAAACGATGTAAAACAAAATTCTAACACAGAAAAAAAAGACCAGATTTACTGGCCTGACAGAGACTGGAGAAACCCTGAGAGTATGGCCTCCAGACACCCTTTTAGCTCAGTGTGAAGTTGCTTCTGAGGTTCACTGTTCAGCCGAGGATTGGAGAGCCCCATAAAACAAAACGGGACTAATGAGGCACAGCAGTCCAGTGACAATGACTAGAAGGCAGGTGGGGACAGAAGAGCTGGTGATAGGGAACCTAAGGTTGAGAAAGGACAGTGTTGACATGTTGTGGGGTTGTCACTGTCATAGGGCAATGTGTGTACTAACTGTTTAATGAGAAACTATTTTGGAAACTTCATCTAAAGTACAAAAAAAATTATTTAAAAAAATGAGATGGGCGATATCACAACAGATTCAACTGAAATTAAAAGAATCATAACAGAATACTATGAAAAATTGTACTCTAAGAAATTTGAAAACCTATTCGAAATGTACAAATTTCTAGAAACACACTACCTACCTAAAATAACACAGAGGAAGAACAAATAAATAAACCTATAACAAAAGAAGAGATTGAAAAGGTACAAAGGCAACAGCCAACATCATCCTAAATGGAGAGAGTCTGAAAGCATTCCTTTTGAGAACGGGAACCAGACAAGGATGCCCGTTATCAACACTCTTATTCAACATTGTGCTAGAGGTCCTAGCCATAGCAGTTATGTTAGAAAAAAGGAATAAAGGGCATCCAAACTGGTAGGGAAGAAGTCAAAGTATCTCTATTTGCAGGTGATATGATCTTATACACAGAAACCCCCAGAGAATCCAGAAAAACTACTGGAACTAATAGAAGATTTCAGCAAAGTGTCAGCATACAAGATAAACATACAAAAATCAGTTGGATTCCTCTACACCAACAAGGAGAACTTGAAAGAGGGAATCACCAAATCGAGACTATTTACAATAGCCCCCAAGAAGATAAAATACTTAGGAATAAATCTAACCAGAGATGTAAAAGACCTATACAAAGAAAACTACAAGACACTACTGCAAGAAACCAAAATAGATCTACATAAGTGGAAAAACATACCTTACTCATGGATAGGAAGACTCAACATTGTGGAAGTGTCTATTCTCAAAGCAATCTACAGATACAGTGCAATCCTGATCCAAATTCCAATGGCATTTTTTAGTGAGATGGAGAAAGAAATCACCAACTTCACAGGGAAAGGGAAGTGGCCCCAGATAAGTAAAGCATTACTGAAGAAGAAGAACAAAGTACGAGGCCTCAAACTACCTTATTTTAGAACCTATTGTACTGCTGCGGTAGTCAGAACAGCCTGGTACTGGTACAACAAAGATGTATAGACCAATGCAAGAGAATTGATAATCCAGATGTAAATTCATCCACCTATTAGCAGCTGATATTTGACAAAGGCCCAAAGTCCATTAAATGGGGAAAAGTCTCTTTAACAAATGGTGCTGGCATAACTGGATATCCATGTGCAAAAAAAATGGAACAGGACCCATACCTCACACCATGCACAAAAACTAACTCAAAATGAATCAAAGACCTAAATATAAAACCTAAAATGATAAATATTATGGAAGAAAAAATAGGGACAATGCTTGGAGCCCTAATACTTGGCATAAACAGAATACAAAACATTACTAACAATGCAGAAACACCAGAAGAGAAACTAGATAACTGGGAGCTTCTGAAAAGCAAGCAATTATGCTCATCAAAAGACTTCACCAAAAGAGTAAAAAGACAGCCTACAGACTAGGGAAAAAATTTTGGCTATGACAAATCCAATCAGTGTGTAATCTCTAAAATCTACAAGATACTGCGAAACCTCAACAACAAAAAGACAACCAGTTCAGAAATAGGCAAAAGGTATGAATAGGTGTTTCAGCAAAGAAGACGTTTAGGCAGCTAACACATACGTGAGGAAATGCTCACGAACATTAGCCATTAGAGAAATGCAAATCAAAACTAGAATGAGATACCATCTCACCCCAACAAGGCTAGCATTAATCCAAAAAACACAAAATAATAAATGTTAAGAGAGGTTGTGGAGAGACTGGAACACTTACACACTGTTAGTGGGAATATAAAATGGTACAACCACTTTGGAAATCGATTTGGCGCTTCCTTAAATAGCTAGAAATAGAAGTACCATATGATCCAGTAATCCCACTCCTAGGAATATATCCTACAGAAATAAGAGTCATCACAAGAATAGATACATGCACACCCATGTTCATTGTAGCACTGTTCACAATAGCAAAAAGATGGAAACTACCTAGGTGCCCATCAGCAAATGAATGGATAAACAAATTATGGTATATTCACACAGTGATATACTATGCAACGATAAAGGACAAGGATGAATCCACGAAACATCTCAACATGGATGAATCTGGAAGGCATTGTGCTGAGTGAAATTAGTCACAAAAGGACAAATAGTATGAGACCACTATTATAAGAACTCAAGAAAAGGTTTAAACACAGAAAAAATCATTCTTTGATGGTTAAGAGGGTAGGGAGGGAGGGAGAGGAGTATTCGCTAACTAGATAGTAGACAAGAATTATCTTAGGTGAAGGGAAGGACAACACACAATACAGGGGAAGTCAGCACAGCTGGACTAAACCAAAAGCTAAGAAGTTTCCTGAATACAACCAAACACTTTGAGGGACAGAGTAGCAGGGGTGAGGGTCTGGGGACCATGCTTTCAGGGGACATCTAGGTCAATTGGCATAACAAAGTTTATTAAAAAATGTTCTGCATCCACTTTGATGAGTGGCGTCTGGGGTCTTAAAAGTTAGGGAGCAGCCATCTAAGATGCATCAATTTTTCCCAACCCACCTGGAGCAAAGGAGAATGAAGAACATCAAAGACAAACAAGGAAAATATTAGCCCAAGAGACAGAAAGGGCCACATAAACCAGAGACTCATATCCTGAGACCAGAAGTACTAGTTGGTGCCCATCTACCATCAATGAGCTCCCTGACCGGGAACACAACAGAGTCCCTGACAGCACAGGCAAAAAGTGGGCTGCAGAACTCATTCTAGTAAAAAGACCAGACTTAATGGTCTGACTGAGACTGGAGGGACCCCAGAAGACAGGGCCCTTGGACTTTCTGTTAGCCTAGAACTGAAACCATTCCCAAAGCCATCTCTTCAGACAAAGATTAGACTGAACTGTAAGACAGAATACTTGTGAAGAGTGCTTCTTAGTTCAAGTCAGTACATAAGACTAAATGGGCAGCTCCTGTCCGGAGGTGAGATGAGAAGGCAAAAAGGGACAGGAGCTGGTTGAATGGACATGGGAAATCCAGGGTGGAAAGGAGGAGTGTGCTGTCACATTATAGGGAGAGCAACTAGGGTCACATAACAATGTGTGTATAAATTTTTGTATGAAAAACTAAAACTGTAAACTTTCACTTAAAGCACAATATAGCCTAGAAATTGTACGGGGCAGTTCTACTCTGTCACATCGGGCTGCTATGAGTCATAATCAACTCGACAGCAATGGGTTTGGATTGACATAGCTCAAGTCTTGTATCTCTTTTGAAGCATTTCTTCCTACGACCATGGGATATACTGTGACCTGTTGTCATCTCTACTACCTGGGTAGGCAGTGGTGTCTAGTGCTGCAGTATATGTTGTCTGAAGTAACAGGTTCAGGTTCAATCTCTGGCTGTAGAATTTACTTTCTCTGTTAATTAGCAGTATGTATATAAATCTGTGGGCCTATCCTTTTTATCTGAAAAATTATGCTTGCAACTTTATAGGAGTATGATTTTGGTAGAGTAGTTGTCTTAATTTTAGTGCAGCTACAACAGAAATACCAAAATATGTGGCTCAACAAACAGAAATTTATTTTCTCACAGTTTAAGAGTCTAGAAGTCCAAATTCAGGGCACCAGTTCTAGGGGAAGGCTTTCTGTCTGTCGGCTCTGGGGAAGGTCCTTGTTCCTTGTGGTCTTCATGTGGCATAGCATCTATCTTGTGCTTCCTTGTTTAATCTGCTCTTTTATATCTCAAAAGGGATCGGCTCAAGAGATGCCCTAATCTGATACTGCCTCATTAACATAACTAAGAAAACCCATTCCCAAATGTGATTATACAACATGAATTTTAGGGGGACACATTTCAATCCATAACAGTAGTTAAAATCCTGGCCTTGGAAGAGGAGAAAAATTGATAATTGACTTCAGCTTTGGAATGGTAGTAGAATATCCCTTCTTTTAGTACTTATATTTATAGTGTGAGGGATTGGTCATAGTGTTTGAAATGAGGCTTCCCTGTAAATAATTTGAATTACATGTAATCACCCTTTTTTTACTGAGGAATCTTGTTGCCTTTGCATTCCTAAACATTTGAGCATCGTGATTGATAAGTTTCATTACTCTGTTCATGATAAATATTACTTCTGATGTAATATATTTCTCAATATAAGTTACTTGTTTTTCAGCTTTAGTTAATAGTAAGCCTGTGGTTTTTTATATCTTTCAGATATCTCTTCTAGATGCATGCTCCAGGAATTATCACCAGATGAGAACATTATTAAAGGAGAATTATTCCGAACAGTGATGTTGGAAAGACGTGTAAGTCATAGTCTAGAGAATTTTGACTTCAGAAAAACCCTGGGAAGTATGCATGAATTTGAGAGTCATTGCAGATATTGTGAAAGAAATTATAGAGGAGTGACTAAATCACATAACAGCAGTCTCACTGGTAGAGAAGACCAACAGCATGACATACCCTGGAATAATTTTCTTCTAAAGCAGTGTGTTTCTGTAAGAAAAAATGTGTATCAATATTGTAAATATGAGAATCTGTTTGTGAGGGATTTATTAAAACTAGAAAATAACATAAGCTACAGAGAAGACAAGAATATGAAATGTTTTGAAAATAAGATTGGATTAGCCTTTCAATCAGATCTGAATGAACTGCAGAGATTTCAAACTGCAGAGAAAATTTATGGATGCAGTCAAATTGAGAAATCTATCAATGGTTGCCCAGTTTCACCACTTCAAAGAATTCCTCCTGGTGTCAATTTCAACATTTGTAATAAATGTGGGAAGGTTTTTAAGGATCCCTCATTGCTTACACAACACCAGAAAACACATATTACAGGAAAACTTTATGAATGTATTGAAGATGGGAAGGCTTTCAACCAAAGCTCAATCGTCAGTAAACATCAGAAAGTTCATTCTGGACTGAGAACTCACAAATGTAATGAGTGTGGCAAAGCCTTTAATTACTTCTCAAACTTCATTAAACATAAGAGAATCCATACTGGAGAGAAACCATATAAATGTAATGTATGTGGCAAGGTCTTCATTCAGAATTCAAACCTTAGGAGTCACCTGCGAATTCATACTGGAGAAAGACCTTATAAATGTCATGAGTGTGGTAAGGCTTTTATCAGACGTTCACAACTTCTGGGTCATGAGAGAATTCATACTGGAGAGAAACCTTACAAATGTAATGAGTGTGGTAAAGCCTTTACTGTCCATTCATGCCTTACTCGACATCAGAGACTCCATAATGAAGAGAATCTTTATAAATGTAATCAATGTGGTAGGGCTTTTATCAGTCGTTCATACCTCTGGGATCATGAGAAAATTCACACTGGTGAGAAACCGTACAAGTGTATTGAATGTGGTAAGGCTTTTAGGCAACGGTCTGACCTCAGGATTCACCAAAGAATTCACACTGGAGAGAAACCTTACAAATGCAATGAGTGTGACAGAGCCTTTACCGTGCGTTCAAGCCTTACTAATCATAGGAGAATTCATACTGGGGAGGAACCTTACAAATGTAATGAATGTGGCAAAGCGTTTACCCATTTTTCAAACCTTATTAGACATCAGAAGATACATACTAAAAAGGAGCATTGTAAATCTAATACATCTGTGAATGCTTTTATTCAAAGTTCAAACCTCGACGATCATACAATTCATAGTAAAGAGAAAACTTACAAATGTCATGAGTGTGGCAAATCCTTTACTGTGCTTTCAAGCCTTACTAATCATAAGAGAAGCCATACTGCAGAAAAACCTTACAAATGTAATGAATGTAACAAAACCTTTACCCATTTTGCAAACCTTACTAGACATCAGAAAATGCATGCTGAAAATGAACAATGTAAATCTAATATGTGTGTCAGTGCTTCTATCGAAAACTCAAGCCTTGGGGATCATGAGAAAATTCCTACTGGGGAGAAACCTTACAAATGAATGTGATAGGTTTTGTTTTTTATCAAATGTTCACACCATTGGATGCATGAGAGAATAAATACTGGAGCGGAACCCTTCAAATATAATGATGTCATAAATCATTTAGTTAGTTTTCACAATGGATTACGTATCAGAGATGTCATATTATAAGGAACTAAGCTTCTAGTCCTTAAAGATTAAAAACCTTTTTGTTGTTAGGTGCCATCAGGTCAATTTCCAACTCATAGCAATCCCATATGACAGAGAAGAACTGCCCTATAGGGTTTTCAAGGTTATAATCTTTATAGAAGCAGATCACCAGGTCTGTCTTCCACGGAGAGGCTGGATTGGTTCAAGCCACCAACCTTTCAGTAAGCAGCTGAGCACTTAACTATTGCACCACCAGGGCTCCTTTAATCAACCTTAGGTGTGAAATGCTGCAGTGTAATTAAAAGTCAGAATCATTTAAAATTTACGAGATGATAGATATCAAAAGCACACTTTTGATGACTTTCAGCCTGAGGTCTGAAACCTTTATCACAGATCTTTCATGTGTCAATGTGATGGTCTCTGGGAAGGGGTTGATAAGGACACTGAATTTAAGATAATGGTGAAAATATGAATAAGACATTGGAGAGAGCTTGAGGATAGACACAAAACTATGTTCTAAACTATCACAAATGTGTTCAGGTCTCTCCAGATTTGTTGGTACAAAAGAGGGTCACTGTTAATTATAGGAAATGATTGCTCTACCAGGTGACCAAGAAAGAGAGCAGGTCAAGAGAGACTTGAGAGACAGATTTTCATGGCAACAGAATGATAGTTTACTAGGGACTGCTAATGTGGTAGAAATAATGGAGGAGAAATTATGGTCTCCCTCTCCTTTGTAAGGAATAATAACCTTTCCCCCTGCTTCGAGTCCTCACTGGAATCATTTGAAGAGATGAATATTCATGAATTTCCGTTAAGAATGAGCATACTCAATGTGGATAAACTAGGAACATCATATGTTCACTCCCCCAAAACTTTAATTTGCACTTGTCACCACTCGAGAGACAGGATGGACCTCCATCCAAAGTTTGTTTTGGATGTTAAGAATGGTGATGCCACATACCAGACGGGTGTGAGAATGCTTATTACATAATGAGAGCTGGGCAGGCTTCACAAGCAGGTATGAAATGGCTGGAGAGATCAGGGATACGAGACTGGCTTGTGTTTCTGTGGTAGGAGGTGGGGCTCGGGTGAGAGTCCTGTGTGTGGTTTGAACTTCCCACTAGCACCAAAAGGGAGGGAGCACTTCAGCTTTTTTATCAGCTTGCCCCAATTGGGGCAGAAAGAGAAGAGGAAGAGGCTGAGCCTTAGCCTTAAAAGCTTTCAGTAGTCAAAAACCAAAAAGTGGAGTCCAATTCTGTAATACAATACTGAATATTTGCTCTGGAAGCTCCACAATTTCCTTCATGCTAATATCTTGCTAGGATTCCCTGGGTGACATAAATGTTTAAGCACTTGACTACTATCTGAAAGGTCAGCAATTCGAATCCACCCAGAGGCACCGTGGAAGAAAATCCTGGCAATCTGCTTTTAAAAGGTCACAGCCATTGAAAACCGTATGGAGCACAGTTCTACTCTGAAACACATAGGGTCACCATGAGTTGGAATTGACTCACTGGCAACTGGTTTTCAGTATCTTCCTACATGCCCTTTCCTGCTGCAAACATAGGACCTTTTGCACAGTATGATTTTTGAAAATGCTTGTGGAATCTAGATAAAATGCCTAATATTTTTACATTAGTTGCATGAAAATGTGTGAAAGTGCTTATCAGGCAATAAATATGATTTAATAATTTTGAGCAAATTTTCTAAGATTTTAAAAATATCAATTTGAGATTATGATGTTAAACAAAATGTTAACATGATTCTTTTTCAACTATAGTAAACAGAATTTTCTTAAATTTCTCCTTACTGTTTTTTTCCTCCACACATTTTAACCCAGTTTATATGTTTAATTTGCATTTCTTCTTCTGTATGTTACTGTGGTGAAAATGTTGGTGGGTACGTACATCTAAAGGCTTTTCTGAAGGTTTTGTGATGTGAAAATGCACATAAGGGAATGACAGGTACAAAGTAGGTTCTGTATAAACATGAATGGCGTCCCTTTAACTGTTTAGTTCAATGAAAGAACTCGAATGGTACAAGGTGATGCACTGAAATCAAATGTGGAGGCAGGAGATCTGTTGCTACCCTTCAAATCTCATACTGGAATCTTGGAAATGAGCCTAGGGGGGCGGAGGGGGGGCAATAGACTTGAACCCATGTGCCAAGTGAGAATTTTACCTGGTGTGGTTTGGGTGGGGCGGGGGAAGGGTATGGGAATCAGTGAAGGGTTTTAAATAGGAAAAATGACGTGACAGGTGGTGTCTGCATGGATCAAAGGCAGAAAGGTTGGGGATAGGACGGCCTCAGCAGTTTTAACCGGAATTGGATGCAGACCCCGTCATTGGAGCAGTGCTTCTCAGAACATCTCAAGGACTCAACCATGAGAGACAAGTGGGTATGGGAACTTATTGTTGACCAGAGCGGCCCTCAGACCCCTAGTGTGGAGGACCAGCACCTGGGGGACCACAAAGCTCCAGTTTTAATAAGACAGAGACTCTCACTGAGTGTGCCCAATCCTCTAAGGGTGTTTGGAAAACTATGCCTGCACAGCGGGCCAAGGTGGGACAAGTGCCAGGGCTGGCAATGGGTGAGGCTCGGGTAGAGGCCAGGATGGTGCAGGGAGCCAGCTGGGGTGAGGCTGGAGTCAAGGTAGCAGTGGGACCTGGAGGGTGCCCCACCCCTCCCCTGGGCATTGCCAGGTCAGTTTGCCCTGACAGTATGTAACTCTTCGCTTTGGGATCCATTTCAATCTCTGTGGTGTCCTGTTGAGCACAGCTGCTTCCTTCCTATTTTAAGTTAATGTTTCAGACAATTTGAGGTAAGAGCCTAGAGCGTGCTAAGGTCTGGAAGGGTCCCAGAAGTGGAGAACACATCCCTCCCTTTTTAGTGCAGGACAGCTTCTGACCAGGACAGCTCTCTCAGCTGCTCTCTGCCATCAGGCCTCTCTGCCGCTAACAGGCCCAGCTCATAGTCATTATAGCACCTCACTCAGCTCTTTCAGTTGCTGTTCTCCTAGCAGCAGCTGTCTGCCATAGAGCCTCTCTGCTGTCGGGCTTCTTCACCATTGGCTGCTCTGCTGCTAACTAGCCCAGTTCATAGTGTAGCTTTGGGACCACTCTGCTCCCACATGTCTCTGCTTCTCTGCTAGCCCTGGTCTTATCCCGCAGCTCTCTCAGCTGCATCTTTTTTTATCAGCCTGAGAGGGGCGTCCATATCCCAAAGGATGTGCCCCTCCTAGCTTCTGTCAACCAGCAGGCCGTCAGAACCTCTGCATTTCAGCTGTTTATCCCAGTCCTCATCAGTTATGAGGCAGGGCCTCCCTCACCAGCCCAGAGTTCAACCAATCCACAATTACCCGTAAGATGTCAATCAACAAAAGTCCCTTTTCTGTGGGCAAAGACTGACTCCTCCCTTTGGCTAAAGTAACAAGCCTGTGGTAGAAAACACCCTAGGAGGTCCCCCAGCTTCTCCAAAGAACTAGGGCAAAAGTAACAACTCCTCAGGATTTAGGGAAAAATCTCCTAAGTTGTTTTTCCAAAGAACCAGGGCAAAAGGCCACATAAAGGAGCCCATTACACCACAGTAATATTTCTTCCTTTGGTAAAATTCAGCAGTGAAAACATCTTGGTCTGGAGTTTTACTTACTGGAAGGTTTTTAACTGAGTTCTACCCCTTTAACAGATACAAGCCTGTTCAGGTTATGTTACTATTTCTTCGTGAGTGAGCTTTGTTTTCAAGGAATTTGTCCTGTTTCATCTAAGTTGTCCAGTTTAAGGGCATCAAGTTGTTCATAATATTCTCCTAGAAGTTTTTTTATGTGTGGGGGGCTTATGGTGACGCTGCTTTCTTTCCTGTTAATGGTAATTTGTGCCATCTTTCTTGGTCACTCTGGTTAGTTTTCTCAACTTTATTTTTTCATGAAACCAGGTTTTGGTTTCATTGATTTTTCTCTTTTTTTCCAATTTCAATGAATTCTGCTTTTATTTCCTTCAGTATCACTGGATTTAATTTGCTCCTTTTTTGTTTGTTTCATACAATGGAATCTTAAGTTACTGAGCTGAGACCTTTGTTCTTTTCTCATATATGCATTTATTGCTACAAAATTTCTCTCTCTACCACCTTGGCTGCATCCCACAAGTTTTATATGTTACATTTTTATTTTCACTTAATTAAAAATTTTCTGTCATTTCCCTTGAGACTTCCTCTTTGACCTGTGGTTTACATAGATGTATACTGTTTATTTTCCACATATTTGGGTATTTTCCAGATATCTGTTATTGCTTTCTACTTTAATTTTTATATTGTCAGAGAACAGATTTTTATGATATTTTGTTACTGTTACATCTGTAGGCTATTATGTTTTCCTTGACTTTTTGATGCTCTTGTTTTGCAAATCTAAATTGTTGTTTATTTAGGTTATTCATTAGCTATTTGTTGTGGAAGGTTTGGAGTATGGTGCAATATTTTGGCAATGACATGCTTTTATACAATAATTTTCCTGTAAATGTGTTAACATGAGTTTCATCAAACATAAGACACTCATGCATCACTGCAAATTGGTGTTTTTTATGTGTACATGTGAAATGGCCCTTCTCTGCCCGGGTTCATATAGTAAATATATGTTACATGAATGGTGATAGGGCATTTTGAAACCGTAGTTGACCATGAAAATAGTTTGTGTTGAATGTAATGCATAATTAACCCTCTCTTTATTGAGGATCCCATTGCCTTTATGTTCCTGAAACATATTTTTGGTTTGAAGGTAATGATCAGGAAGTTTCATAACTCCGTGCTCATAACATGTATTACATTTGGTATAATATGAGCTTTTCAATATGCGCCATTCATTTCTCCAAGAATACATAATAAAAGACCAGATTTTCTTTTTATTTGTATATTTCAAATATCTCAACTACATTTGAGACCAAGAACTTATCCTCTTTTGAGGGCACTGATGAGAGAAGCATTTCAATCAATGATCTTGTAAAGACACACCCAAGGTCTTGCTTCAATAATTTTTACTTCAGGGAAGAATGGGGCAACAAAAGTCAGTTTGAGAAGTGGCAGAGCCATGTTGAAAGAAATTACCAAGTAATGACCTATAACAAAACTCATTAGGAGAAAAGACTCAGAACATAAAAAATCCTCAAATAATTTCCACCTGAGGTCAGTTTCTTTTACACAACAGTAAGGGAAAGAACAAATCAAGAGTACAAGCAGAGGACATTTCTTAAACCTTTGATAAAATTCAAAATCAGCATTATCTATGAAGGAACAAATGTATGGAATGATTTGAAAATAAGACTGCATTAAGCTTTCAGTCACATCTGTCTGAACTGTAAAGATTTCAAACTGAAGGTGCATTCTATAAATGTAATCAAGTAAAAGATCTATCAAAATGGTTCCTCAGTTTCACAACTTGAGACAATCCCTTCTAGTGTCAAAAATTAACATTTAAAATACATATGGGAGAGTTTTGACTGATTTTTCATTGATAAAAAATATGAAAAAACATATATTAGAGAACACATTACTGTAATGAATTGGGGAAGGTCTTTAGACAGAGTGAATCCAGATTAATCTTTAGAAAATTCTACTGGGGGAGATCTTAAAATTATCCTGAGTGGGGCAATGTATTTGCAGTACAATGGATCACTTTTATATAGCCTTTCTTGCCATGGTCTTGTAACTCCCCCCAAATGACCGGGTGGAACTACGCAAATGAGGTGCTTCCGGCCCAGCAAGAGGATTGGGCAGATTGCTAATAATGTAAATATGCATGGCACCCTGTGGGTTCCACAGTAAGGTGTATGGAACCCTAATGAGGGCATTAGTCAGTTTTGCCATCTTGCTAGGCTTAAAGGGAGACAGACAGAAGCGCTGTAACTCTGGAGACAGAAAGGGCGAGAAGCAGTGGCAGAGAAACGGCAGCAGAGGCAGCAGAACCAGGAGACTGGCAGGAGATGACATGGTGGGCTTCCTGGCCCACAGAGTGAGAGAGCTGAGCATCTTCGGGCAGGAGACCTGCTGGTTAAGTGAGGTGCCTCCAGGCACTTGTCAGCAGAGCTAGGCTTGCCGCCCCATGAGTGAGACAGCTAAGTGCCTTCAGGCCAAAGCTTATTGGCAGAGTGAGGTGGCTCCAGGCACTTACTGGCAGAGCTAAAGAGCTTTGTAACACTTGCCAGAGCAGGGCAGAGGCCAGGCCGAAGGCCAGAGAGAGGCCTACCTGCAAGCATGGCTGAGAAGAGCTGTCCTGACTGAAGAGCTATATCCTGAATTGTCCCTGATCCTGAATTGTAACTTGTTACTTCCCTAATGTACCCCATAACTGTAAGTATGGTCTGTGAGTTCTGTGTGGCCATTGCAATGACTTGTCGAACCCAGCAGAGTAGAGAGTGCCATGGGAGGGACAGCTGGTGTCAGAATTGGTAAAAAAGGTGGAGGGTGGAGGTATGTTTGACTTCCGCCTCATAGGAATCAGCCTGGGCTGATCTTGATTCTTATTCCCCCCTTGTGAAGTTAGAGAAGGTCAGATGCCTCTGCCATGCCATGTTTACAGTTGGCATCATTTTTACAGTATTTCAACAACAGTCAGGCTTTACTGAACATCAGAAAGTAAATACCTGAGAGAAACCTTAAAAATATGTGTGGCAAGGATATCATCCAAAATTCAACCCTTGGGTATCATCAGAATATTAATTTTGGAATTAAATCTTACAAATTTTATGGCTGTGGCAAAACCTTTAATGATGCTCAAACCTTACTGAAAAACCAAACCAAACCCATTGCCATTGAGTCAATTCCGCCTCATAGTGACCGTATAGGACAGAGCAGAACCACCCTATATGGTTTCCAAGGAACGGCTGGTGGATTTGGACTGCTGACCTTTTGATTAGCAACCAAGTTCCTAACCACCGCGCCACCAGGACTCCCAAGCCTTACTAATACCAGATAATTTAAATGTGATGAACATCACAAAGACTGCAACCAATGCTTAAAGCTTATGAAACATCCCAAAATGTACACTGCAGTGAGACCTTATAAGTGCATCATGTGTGAACAAGCTTTTAGATCCAAAAGTGTCATCAAATAATTCTAACTGGAAAAAAAATCTCCCACATATAGGGATTTGAGAAAAACGCATACATCATAGTAGATGGTAACTCACAGATAATGCCTTAAAAACTACGGAGAGTAGAAACGAGGCTGTCTCAGTCATCTAGTGCTGCTCCAACAGAAATACAAGTGGATGGCTTTAGCAAAGAGAAGTTTATTCTCTCACAGTCCAGTAGGCTACTAGTCCAAATTCAGGGCATCAACTCCAGGGGAACGCTTTCTCCATTGGCTCTGAACGTCTGTGTCATCAATCTTCCTTTGGTCTGGGAGCTTCTCTGCGCAGGAACCTCTGATCCAAAGGGCACACTCTGCTCCCATCACTGCCTTCTTGGTGGTATGAGGTTCCCATGTGTCTCTGCTTGCTTCTCTTTTATATCTCAAGAGATTGCATTAAGACACTGATCTTGTCAGCCTCATCTGTATAACCTCATCACAGTGATAGAATTTACAACACATGAGGAGATCACATATAATCTCATCATAGTGGTAGAGTTTACAACACACAAGAAAATCACATCAGATAACACAATCATACAATACTAGGAATCATGACCTAGCCAAATGGCTACAAACATTTTTTGGGGGACACAATTCAATCCATGACAGAGGCTATTGGGAATTGATAATCTAGTTTTAACTTTCTTTAGGGTTCATATAAAAGAGAACAGACCCTCCTATCAAATGCCCTTAGAAATACTGCAAAATTAATTATTCTTCAGGTGAAAATGAATCCAAATGTCTTCTAAAGAGTATATATTTAACAAGCTTTGTTACCCACACCTGACAGTATATTTTGAAATAGAAAACAAAGAAAATAGGTAAAACATACAACAATTTTTAAATAAAAAGCGCACTTTCTAGTTACTCTCAGAATAAAGGTAAAGTGAATTTCAAATTACACTAAAATCATTAGAAATTAATGATTTATGCAAATTATGTCAACAAAGTTTATCTCAAAGGTATTTGACTTTATCATTCATCTCAAGTGTGGATTAGAATAACAAGTATGAAGAAGAAAACTCAATTTATACCTATTTTTAAAGTTATTGCCCTTACACATAACTGATATAAAAATTAGTAGAAAATACATTAAAACAATTATATCTGAATCTCATTTTTTCAAAAGTTAGCAAATAGATTGAACACATTAGGTAGAGATATGGAAGATATAAAAGACTCAAACTTCTAGGGAAGAAACCTGTAGTATCAGAGATGAAAAAATGCTATTAAGATTAATGGCAGAGCAGACATAGTAAAAGAAACAATTAGTAAACTTGAAAATATAATAGAAACTATCCAAAATGAAACCTAGAGAGGAAAATGACTCCAAATATATATATACACATACAGATCAGTGACTTGTGAGAGAGAAGAGTTAGGAACCGAAAAAAAATTATTGCTACTTTTTAAGCAACAGTTGGAGATATAAATTATCCCATGCCTTAGCCGGCCAGGCAGCACACCCCAGGTCTTGTCTTAGGAAGCCTCAAGAACTGAGCACAAGGTGAGTCTCGCCTCCTAGTTGCATGAGAGATAGAAATGGAAATGATGCACTGATCGGGTGACAGGATGAAACTGCACATTCGCACAGGCACAGTTTTGCATTTCACATTTCAGTATGCGTCCTCTACGGAGACAGCTCCAGTGCTTTCTTAATTAAACGGCTTACATTAAATTTAACTGCAGGAGACACTCCTAGATCCAACCACATCCACACATGGACCCCCCCACACCGAGGTCTCAGCGCCCCAACGGTGCCTCACTTATTACTCGCCAGTCTCCACCCCTCCACCGGCTAACAAAAATAGTTTCGACTTAAAACATTTTCAACCTGTTAAGAGGAAAACATCGCAGCTTTCAACATAAGTGGCCCACACAACCAGAAGCTTTTACCTTCAACTGTGAAAAACATTCAGTTAAAATAGGCAGAGAGCCACACGTCTCCACATGACACTAATGAGATTCAAAAGTTTCCAAACCTGGAAAATAGAGACGCCCAGGGAGGGCGACTCCGGGAAGCAGGCCCAGCCCGGTCCCCCTCACCACCCGCCTTTGTTCCCTGCCCAGGCGTGGCCCATCTCCTTGCCCCGCCCCTTGCCGATTGGCCTTGCCCCCAAGCCACTGGGCTCACTCCGCCGCGCGCCTGCGTAGTTTACTGCAGCGACGGAGAAACAAGGGCACCCTGAGGTAACTTTATTTCTTTCTGGTTTAAATCTGCTCTTCGCGAACTCAGTCCTCCAGATCCGGCCCAGGTGGATGGGGGTGGGGGTGGGGGTCTCTCCGGACATTAAAATCCCCGTACCTGCTCTTCCCACCCCCGCAAATCCTGGCGCTGCCTTGAGATGTGTCGGCCTTCCGACGGCCGGGGATCCGCTTTGGTTTCGGTTTAAAATCGCGCTGAGGCGGGGCCCCGCCGCGGCCTTTGTGCCTTCCAGAGGTGTAAACACCACCTACTGAGTTGTTTTACTGTTTAAAACCTTTCCCTGACCCCCGCCCGCCTTGCGCCGGGTAGAGTCCTCACCGGGAGATTGATTCGCGACAGTCGTCCTCCACCCCACACACTAGTATCGCCCCTGAATGCCGGCGCCAGCCCCGCGTCCTCTCCCTGGTCGTGGGACTCTGAGACCCCACCTCTCCTGAGAGTCGGTCCTCGCGTCTTCCTCAGGCCAGGTCCCGCCCCCCCCCCCCCCCGCCTTGGCCGTCACCGCTTCCTCCCTGACCTCCGTGTCGGGAGAGGGGATCCAGGTGTGTCCTGTGACACCCCATGTTCTTCCATCCCCAGTCCCTCCCACTGCGTGGAATGTGTACTCTTCCCGGGCAGCGGACATCTCATTCCATCCCTGTGCACGTGTAGGGTGCAGGAGGACCAGCAGAGAGGGAACTCAGCAAGTTAGGGGTACTAGAGAGTGGGGGTAGAGGGGATGTATAACAGGGAGAGCTGTGGGGAAACAGATGGGGGACAATCAGAGAGGTTAGAGGAAAGAGCAACAGGAGG
Organism: Trichechus manatus latirostris; assembly: GCF_000243295.1. Classification (NCBI taxonomy): domain Eukaryota; kingdom Metazoa; phylum Chordata; class Mammalia; order Sirenia; family Trichechidae; genus Trichechus; species Trichechus manatus. The sequence goes on from NW_004444023.1 coordinate 9,015,369, forward strand.
TGAAACAGGGCAGAGAAGGGGAGAAATAGAGGAGTAAAGAGTGGGGAAGGAGATGAGAAACAGAGAGGAGAGAAAAGAAGGAGTGAGACAGAAAGACGCACAGAGAGAGGGAGACACATAGCAGTGCAGGAGGAGAGGAACCCGGATCCAGGTGAGTGGGGAGTTGATCGTTTTACGGATGATTAAATTATGATGTATTGATTAGTGCCTTTATAATCTAATTTAAAATTTGCTTAAATCATACAGATGAGAATTACAAAACTGTCTATAAGAATTGTGCATTTTATCATTATTTGCATCAGAAGATGACTTCCATCACAACTGCTATTAAGCCAGACGGCAGTGACTTGTCTCAGTCAATTTTGGGTCATCCCTGCCCTTTTCCTGGGATGGAGTAGGGTTAGAGGGGTGAAATGGGGCAAGATATTACTGGTTTTCTGTCGCTACATGGTGCCTTATAAAAAGAACATTATAAATCTGAGGTTTACTTTGTGTGTGTGGATTTACTTTTATCTTAATTCATTATTCTCTTTCAAGCTTATTTGACAAATCTTAATTTATTGAATTTCAGCTTTATTCTGTAAATAATCATCAACTTCTGAAATAAGCTTTGGCAGCATCCTGTAATCAGATGCTCATGCCATTCTTTTCTGAATATGATATATTTTCAGTTTTTTTTTTAAATACTGACCCCAGGATTGTTTAGATTTTAATTTCTCAGTGGGTTTCCTTGTAAAGCTTATTGTGTCCAGTTCCTATTATGAGGCCTGCATGCTTTCTATTCTTTTTCATTTATTAGAAACATTCTTTGTTGTTGTTAGGTGCCATTTAGTCAGTTCCAACTCATAGTGACCCTATGTACAACAGAACGAAACACTGCCCATCCTCACAATCGTTGTTATGCTTAAGCCCATTGTTGCAGCCACTGTGTCAAACCATCTCATTGCGGGTCTTCCTCTTTTTTGCTGACCCTCTGCTTTACTAAGCATGATGTCCTTCTCCAGGGACTGATGATCCCTCCTGACAACATACCCAAAGTATGCGAGACATTGTCTCTCTATCTTTGCTTCTAAACAGCATTCTGGCTCTACTTCGTGTTTGTTCTTTTGGCAGTCCATGGTATATTCAATATTCTTCTCCAACACCACGTTTCAAAGGCATTAATTCTTTGGTCTTCTTTATTCATTGTCCAGCTTTCACATGCATAGGAAGCGACTGAAAACACCATGGCTTGGGTCAGGCGCACTTTAGTCTTCAGGGTGACATCTTTTGCTTTTCAACCCTTTAGAAACATTCTTTGATACCTAGTAAATAAATTTAGACTCTTTCAATGTGCATTTGGAAAGGATGTCAATATTTTTTATATTAACAATTTTTTTTGTATTAACCAGTTAGTCTAATATTTGGTTTTCTTCCTGTATGTTATCTGTTAAAATAGTGAGCTGTGAGCTACTGAGTAGTTGTTCCCCTCAAGTCCCTCTGGTCCTTTCTGTACAAATGTTGCAGGGTGGCCTGGATTCCCTTGGAACCTTTTTCCAACAGAGCCAATCTATTCACAATGAAGAAATTTGCTCAGAGATTATCTCCATAGCTGACCCTCTTTTAATGTATTTAACGCCAGTAACTATGTGTTTGTAATTTTATATTTTTCTTTTTTTATATTTAATTGTGATTTTCTAGCAATGAGGAATTAATTGCTTGGGAGCAATGTGATTAAAACCATGAAAAGGAAATTGCTCTTAGGCATATGAAGAATGGCCCTGGAATATTTTTTTGTTGTTGTCACTGTGAAAATATACATAACAAAACATACGCCAGCCCAACAAGGTCCTGGAATTTTTAAGGGGAAGAGTGATAAGGACCAACTTTGCCCACTGCTCCATCCAGGCCACCATTTCAAAATTCAGTTACACCCAGCTCTGCTTACTCAGATCTTCTGAGGATAACTTGGTGAAATGACCCTCCCTTTGGGCCTTAATCTGCCCAACTACAACATGGAGGTATGGGCTGCACCAGGAATTCTGAATCTAAGCAACAGTGATTCCTGAAATGATGGTAAAAATTGAATGTGTCTGTGTGTGGCAGTCCTTCTAAGTGACCATTTATAATAGAATCTTAATTGGGTCTCAACCAAAAACAAAAAAAAAAAACAAACCAAACCTGTAGCCCTTGAGTCCACTCATAGTGGCCTCGTGTGTCACAATAGAACTGCTCTGTAGGGTTTTCATGGCTGACCTTTTGGAAGCATATTGCCAGGCCTTTCTTCCAAGATGTCTCTGGGTGAGTTTCAACCACCAACTTTTTAGTTAGCAGCTGACCATTTAAATGTTTGTACCACCCAGAGGCCCTAAGTGGGTCCCAGTCCTTCAAAAAATGAGAGAAAAAAATAACAAAAACAGTAGGGTGGAGGCAGGGGCATTGGCTCAGAGATAGAGACCATCTGTCAGAGGTCTCTTTATTCATCAGAGATAAATCTGAAATGAGATCACATTACTCCATGTTGGAACACTCCATGGCTTCCCATTGCCCTCAGGACAAAATCCAGACTCCTCACTGAGGCCTGTATACTGGGGGTCTGCCTGTGTCTCCCTCATCCTGGGAGCTTACCCTCTTCCCATGACTCACTCTGCCCCAGTCACATTGCCTTTTCTCTGCTCCCAAACACCAAAACCTGTTCTGTGTCAGGTCTTTGTTCTTGCTCTTACCTTTGTCCCTGTGTCATCCTAGCTCTGGCTCTTTATCCTGCTTCAGGTCCAGTCTCAGAGATGATCCTTCCTTCCCCTACACATACTATGTAAAGTTCTCTCCACCAGTCAGTCTCTATCAGGTTACCCAGGTTTTATTGTCTCCAGTTCAATTACCCATATCAGAAATATTTTCCATTGGTTATTTTAAGTTTTTTTTCTGTTTTCTCTCCATTGGAGGAGGCACAGTCTCCATCTTTTTCAGTCTCCACCTTGTTCACAGTCTCCACCTTGCTCTCAGTCTTCATCTTGTTCACCACACGGCTGTGGCATCTTACTTTGGGGGCTGTGTTCAGATGCTAAGGCTGGGGGATGGGCTGAGTTGTCCTCATGGAAAACCAAGGGGCTAGAACAGGTGATGAAGATGGGTCCCATGTAATGGAAATTTTAGCTGTAATTGATTTAAATTTCCTGTGGTTATTTATCTGACTCCAAATTAAATCAGAAGGCTGCCCTGAGTCCTACAAACCCTGCAGACCTGGGATCCTCACAGTGTGAGGATGTCACCATGTTCCGCCTGCAGTGTCACTGCCCTCCCCCAGCTCCCAAGTCTTCCGTTTTCTGCACATCAGAGACTAGCTATTATGTCTGACGGGCTTCACCTTCCACCAGGTGATCTGCTCAGAATCAGAGATCCTAGTATGCCTTCAGGAGGAGGCTGGAGAAAGTCAGGAGCCTAAGAGGGCAGGAAGGAGGCACCTGATAAAAAGCTAGGGATTCTTTTTTTATTTTGGTAAATATATATGTAACAAAATATTTGCCATTTCAACAGTCTTCACTTGTACGATTCAGTAACACTAATTACGTTCATCATGTTGTTCAACTCTCACCATTACTAGTCCCGAACTTTTCTGTAACCCTTAACAGAAGCTCATTCCCTGGGCTGCACAAACTGTTTGCATTCAACTACTAAACTAAAGGTTGACAGTTCAAACCCACTGAGCAGTGCCATGAAAGAAAGGCCTGGCAGTCCGCTTCCATGAAGATTACAGACAAGAAAACCCTATAGAGCTCAGTTCTACTCTGTAACACGTGAAGTTCCCATGAGTTGAAATTGACTTGGTGGCAACAGATTTGTTTTTTGTTTTTTTTTGTAACGGAAGCTCAGTGTTCAAAAGCTAAGGAGTCTTGCTATTTACTATGTGTAAGTGGGGAGAGGAAAGGATAATGATGGCCTCTCCAAAAAGATCCTGGGCCTTTCACTCTGTGACTTCCTCGCTGAAGTCTGTCCAGTCAACTCTCAGCTGCCTTTAAAATTGGCCTTTGTAACATCCCCAGTTGCTGGCAAGTTTTCCCAGCCATGCCTACTTGTTGTTCATACTGAAGGCTCATTGTTGTTGTTTATTTCCATTCTGGCTGTGGCGCCTGTGCCCAGAGGCCCTTGAGCCCAGTCTGCACGCACATGCACCAGGGATAGGTGGGGAAAGTGGAGGGGAACCCTTAGAGGCCCCCAGAAGGAATGTCTTAGTTTCCTAGTGCTGCTGTAACAGAAACCCAATAAAAATGAGGTGAGGGGCTCTGGTCTGCATGGGGTGTGGTGTCAGGGCCCATCTGGGACCTGAAGCGGGGGGTCAATCCAGCCCAGATCCCTCTGGTGCAGCGTAGTTTGGACTTCACCAGGAGGGGAGGGTGATAAACTCACCTGTTGGTCCCCATGTAGGTGGTTATTGTCTCTTAGTCCCTCCTGGGCAGTGTGGCAGCAGGGACCGTCTTTCCCCAAATAAGGTTCTCCCTTGTCTGTGGTTGTGGCATGGGAAATTGGGTATGTTGATTCTGACCATTTAACAGCATATTTTCCACACTCAGGATTGACTTTTCAAGACTGATCTTACCTGAGAATGAAGCCAGGTGGAGGAAGGAAAAAAGAGGCATCCAGAATGGCTCTTTCCCAGGTAACAGTTATATTCTCTGTTGGTGGCTCTGTCCTTTCCTTCCTGAAATGCTGTCATGAGACTTTGCTCGTCTCCTCTGACAAACATGTCCTACCTTACGTGTTCACTTATACTCATCATTGGCCTTCCTTCCGTTCCTTCTAACCTCCACACAGATTCCATTTCCCCACGACCCAGGATGTGGGACTTGTGAAGAGGCTCCATTTGGGGGGTGTCATGGGAAGGGCTTCACAACAGGCCTGGGTGGGAACAGGGAGTGTGCCTCGTGGGGGCAGTGAGGGTGGACAACAGGGAGGGTTTAGGGCATCTGGATGCCTTGTGTGGTGCAGTGAATTACTTAATATGGCCCTTCTAGCCATAGTCTTTGTAAGTCTCACCAAATGACCTGGTGAGTGTATGCAAATGAGATGATTGTGGCCCACCAAGGGGATTGGATAGCTTGCTAATAATGTCAATAAGATGCATGGCACCTTTGGGGAGTGGGACTATGCACATAAGGTATATGGAATCCTAATGAGGGGATTGGTCAGTTTTGCCATCCCACTAGGCTTAAAATGAGCCATCCCAGAGGTGGGAAGGGGACACCTCATGATTATCAAGAAGGAAGACCCTGGAGTGGAGCATGTCCTGTGGACCCGGGATGCCTGCACTGAGAATCTCCTAGCTCAAGAGGACAGAGACAGCAGCACAAGACAGCTGGAGTGGGGCTTGCCGACCCATGGAGCTGAGAGATGTAACACTTGCCCAAGAAGGCCCCCAGCAGGGTCCAGCAGCAGAGGGCGAGAAGAAGCTATCCGTATCAAGGAATTGCATCCTGAGCTGTTGTTCCTGTTACTTACAAATTAATCCTGATCCCGAGTTATACCGTTAATCCACTAATAAACCACTTAACTGTAAGTACGGTTCTTGAGTTCTGTGAGACATTGAAGGGAATTACAGAACCCAGAAGATGAGAGGGAGGGTACTGAGGGGAGGAGGGGTAGTTGATGTTAGAGATGATGGAGTGGTAAAGCAGTTTGGAAAACTGGGACATTTGGGACATCTTTAACCTCTGCCTTATAGGAACCAGCTTTGTGCTGACCCTTAGAAATTATTCATTTACCTTGTCAGCTCTCTGTGGACCAGCATTAAAGAAACTTCACATTTATGTGCTGTTATTAATCTGCGGGAACAGCTGAAAATTCTGGAAAAGAAGTCTTATAACGAGAAACCTCCTCTGCTTGATTTTATAATACATCTGAAGCTAAACAAATGAATCAGTGTGTCTCTGGCTCCAAAATATTAATAGTTTAGAATGGAATGGGAAGTTCAGAAATAGACATCAGTGATAGAGGATGTTTAATCCATAATTGGTTTTAAAATATTAAGTGAACCTAAATGTCTAAAAGTAGGAGCTTCTTTAAATCATTCATAGCACATCTATGCCATGGAGTCTGTGGTGTTTGCTCAGGGACATTTTCGGTAAAAATGTTTTCAATTTAGCCGAGACCTAGGAACAGAACTTTCTTTGTCATCAGAGAGGGTGGAGCCACATTCTCATTCCACCATTGTTAAATATGTTATTCTAAACATCACATGGTAGATACATTTATTTTATTGTAAAACTCCACATAGGAGGGACTAAGAAGTAAAACACTTTCTTCCCTGTCACGCCCTCCACCATCACTCACCACCTTCATCCAGAACCGCTTTTGCCAGTTATGTGTCAGTAGTCAGTGCAAGTCTTGTTAAATGCATTTATACATTGTATAATTTTAGGGGAAAAAAAAAAAACTAGTGAACGTTTTGTTGTGATATTTTATTCTGCAGTTTTTAAAAATGTTCACACCCTGTGTCTTAGAGTCGCTTTCACGTTACAAATATAGAGCTAGCTTGCTCTTTTAGATCCTCAGTAGAGCATTCTCTTAATGAAGACATATGGGGCCTCTCTTAGTTATCTAGTGCTACTATATCAGAAATACCATGAACAGGTGGGTGGCTTTAATGAACAGAAATTTATTTTTCACAGTTTTAGGAGGCTGGAAGTCCAAACTCAGGGCGCCAGCTCTAGGAGAAGGCTTTCTCTCTCTGTTGGCTCTGGAGGAAGGTCGTCTCTTTTCAGCTTCTGTTCCTTGGTGATCTTCATGTGACCTGGCATCTACCTCCCCCCATCTGTGCTCTCTTGCTGCTTGCTTATTCTGCTCTTTTATAGCTAAAAAGAGATTGATTTAAGACACATCCTATACTAATACTACCTCATTAACATAACAAAGAAAACAGTATTCCCAAATGTGATTATAACCACAGGTGTAGGGGTTAGGATTTACAGTGCACATTTTTGGGTGACAGAATTCAATCCATGACAAGACCTTTATGGTTTTCTGCTGCTATAAAGAATGTTGCAGTGCCTGCCTCCTGCCTCTGATACACTGACTTCTGTGCAGATGTCTGAGGGTTCCATGGGAGTGTGCAAGTTGATTGTGACTTCAAGGATGGTGCATTTCATATTTTGATAGATTTTGACAAGATATCCCTCCCCTTCCTCCAAAACCAAACACCAAACCTTAAACCCATTGCCATTGAGTCAATTCCGACTCATAGCAACACTATAGGATGGAGTAGAACTACCCCACAGGGTTTTGAAGGAGCTGCTGGTGGATTTGAATTGCCGACCTTTTGGTTAGCAGCCAAGCCCTTAACCACTGTGCCACCAGGGCTCAAGGTTTCCTCTGATTTAAGTAAATCTTGGTACTATGTTTTTTGCATATTTTAAAAATCTGAGGAAAATGACAACTCTTTGTGTTTCCATTTTCCAACTACTTGTGAGTCTGAGTAAGTTACTGCTTTGTGGACATGTATATATAAAATGGATTTGCATACTTTGCTTGGTTTTCTTTTAAGGCATTTTGGGAGCTTCAATCTGTAGTTTAATTTTTTATGTATGTCCTGGCATCTATTTTAGGAGCCCTGGTGGCACAGTGGTTAAAGCTATGGACTGCTAACCGAAAGGTCGGCAGTTCAAAACCACCAGCTGCTTGGCAGGAGAAAGATATGACAGTCTTGTTTCCGTAAAGATTTACAGCCTTGGAAACCAAATGGGTCATTATGAGTTGGAATTGACTCGACAGCAGTGGGTTTGGAGTTTGGTATCTATTTTAATTGAATAATGAAGCAAATATTTCCTTCATACCATATTTTTTTTTATCTTACTTTGGAAAGTCTCACTTATTAATGACTACAGAATATTATGCTATGCTTAACTTCTAATGTTTTATTGTTTAATATTACTTTTACATCTCTTTAATTTGGATTTTTGCATATACTTATAGCTATTTTATTTTGTTCATTTTACATTTTTAGATAGTATAATAATAGTAGTAGATTCATATGTAGTTTGGAAAGCGCCTCCGTTTTGTTTTTCTTCTCAAAAATGGATACAGTTGTATTTACATTTTTGCATACAGGTAGTCCACAGCTTAATTCCCGACTTACAATGTATTCAAGTTATGACAAACTGCACTTGCCACCGTATGTTTTTTTTACATCTTATCATTAGTAATATGTATGTATGTATTAAAATATGTATGTAAATTTATATGTAATGTTTCCAGCCCCCAAAGACAGATAATGATTGAATTTATAAAGATACTAAAAGGCAATAGTAATGAAAACTAAAAAAAAAAAAAAAAGGTATTTGACTTACATCAGAGCCCATTTACAATGGAGTTGTTGGAACAGAACCCTGTCATAAGTCAGGGACTACCTGTATGTATATTAATAGAGACAGGAGTTAAAGGTTTTGGTATGGTTTTCATTTTTGCATTTTTTTGTGATCTAATATAAAATAGTGATAACAGACTAAATTGTATGATTTATACGTTTTCATTGTACCACAAATGCTGAAATGCACTTGAGCAAAAATAAAAAATAATGAAAAATTATATGAAAAATACGTTATTCAAAGACAACTCCTATTATTTCGATTCACTTTTCGTGGTATGTGTGTGCGTACATGCATGTATGTGCAGTCCTGTGGGATTTACCAAAGACACATCAGCATTTCATAAATTAGTTTTACAGTTTTTAATAGTTGAAAATATGTCTTAAATGTCTTTCTTCATCCTCATTTTTGTCTAAGGAGCCCTGGTGGTACAAATCGTTGAGTGCTTAGCTGCTAACCAAAAGGTTGGTGGTTTGAGCCCACCCAGAGGCCCTCCAGGACAAACACCTGGCAGTCTGCCCCCACAGAGATTGCAGTCAAGAAAACCCTATGAGGCAATTCTACTCTGTCACATGAGGTTACTGAGTCAAAAACAACTTGACGGCACCTAACAATGATTTTTGTCTACACCATAGTGGCAATGAGCTAATAATAGTAAGAATGGTAACGAATTATGTGTACGTATTTGTATGCACATATATAATGACCTTTTTTTCCAGCTTCCTATTGTTGGGCTTGAACTTGTTTTAAGTTTTGTCAGTTTGGAAATAGTAGCATACTTTTAATGCTGTATCTGTTACTTAACTGATTTTTTAGATTTAATTCTAAAACTTGACCACCTGGATTCAGTTGCTGAGTCTGTAACTTATTAGCTGTTTGAGTGTCTTACAATGTCTGTAATACGGTTGTCTCCTGTGTAAGATGTGAACAGATCTTTCTCTGTTGGGCTGTTATGTCATTATATGATTTAATACATACAAAGCATTTAGGGTAAAGCTTAGCACATTAATGTTCAAAAAATTTTAGTCGTTGCTGTTATTAGCACCATTGCAATTTTTTTATTCTGACGTTTCTTTAAAGCCACAGTGGACTTTGTCATCCCTGAAGACATCATCTTGCTGTAGCCCATTTGAGAAACTCAGTCACTTGCTGTACAGAACATAACATCTAACACTTCTATATAGATGACTCTGTCGAATTTATTTGTATAATTCTTTTGTTGTTCACAAAAATATGAAATCCACAATGATTTAGTGGATTTCATATCCTTTACTGGAAAAGTATAATAAAATACAATTACAGAGATATAACTTGCTCAGAATTTTCTTAGGCAGGTCTGTCAAAATGCTTTATCAAACTGATCGTTGTACCTCTGCTGTTCTCTCATTTTGCATGAAAATAAGAACACCACACATGTCCACTTAGTGAAATGTGTCTTTCATTACAGGAACTGTTGACATTCAGAGATGTGGCCATAGAATTCTCTCAGGAGGAGTGGGAATGCCTGGACCCTGCTCAGAGGGCTTTGTATAAGGACGTGATGTTGGAGAACTACAGGAACCTGATCTCCCTGGGTGAGCATAACTTCGCCCGTAAGTTGGTATCTACCCTTCTGTATCTTTGTATTTTCCTTTGGGAGTCTTCCTTGCTTGATGTAGTTTCACATCCCTGTTCTTTACGTAGAGATTGAAGTTGATTCAGAAATGAAAAGCTTCTTAATACAGCATCTGAACTTTAGCCTTCCTGTTTCTTCAGATGTTCTGCCTACTTCATGCTAAATCAGAGCTTGAGTAAGCACAAAACATTATGGCAAATGTTAAAATATCTGCTTTCCTGGTTTTACCCCTGTGTTTTGATTGTTGGGAGAGAGCCAGATACCTACATATTTAAAATATTTCTTATGTATTTACAAGGAGGCAGTAGACTAATTTGTGAGATAGTGTTATAGACCCATCGGTAACGTCCTCTTTTCCCAGCTGAACAAAGGGCTTGGATTCTATCTGGAAAGTCACAGCACATCATGTTCCTTCTTTATTATAATCAAGAGTCTTTCTTTCTGACCTGAGTATTATCTCCATTTTGGAGCAAGGGAAAGAACCCTGGACTGTGGAAATGAAAATAGCAAAAATAGAAAAAGAAAGAAACAAATGCCTGGGAATGTATCAGAGGTATGAAAACAGGTAAGAGTTCACATGGGCAGAGAGGAAGTGAATCCATTAAATAATCTTTGGGAAACTCCCCAAATGGGAGAGATATATGGGAAAGCAAAAGTTTATTTCTTGTGAGCTCTCAAAGGAAATTTTTTTTCCCTTCCACTTATCATTCTGTTCTTCACACATGTAACTTTCAACTCCAGTGGTGTTCCAGCTCAAGCAGATATGAAGGCAAAAAGTGATTATTGTGACCTCCAACATGCTATGATCTGGTCCCTGTGAACTCTTTGGTTCCTTGGCTTTGAGAGGGGCAGGAAAGGCTATTTCAAAGGGGTCCTCTTGCCCTTTGGTTTCTCCTTCTGTGCTTGATTCTGTCTGATCCTCACTTCTCAGTTCATACAGCTCAGAATGAGGCCTCTGTAGTCCTGACCCCAGGACATATCCAGGTTCCATTCCCATTTCACCTGCTTGGGAGACCTTCTCAGATGGGAAAACATTGCTGTTGCATCTGGGGCCCCACGAATTCCAAGGGGCTGTCTCAAACACTGTGTCTGCTACCTCAGCCATTTCTTCAGTTCTGCTATTCCAAACTTCAGGAATGTGTGCAACAGGATAGTGGGTTGGATCATTTAAGATTGTTATTCAGAAGTACTGTAAAGACAGTGGACACAGATCCTCTCTTTGAACCCCAGTCCTACATGGAGACCATATCCCATATCTCAGTCTTTTGTTGGCAGAGCAAGAACCCCACAAAATCTTACCCTCTTACTTTACTCCCACGTGTTAAATTTTTCTCCCTCTCCTAGCTGTCTGTCTAGTCTGGGAATGTAAAAACAAAAACAAAAAAACTTGATTCTTCCTGATTGTCTCCTAAATTTTTATGATTTTTGTCTCTGAAACTTAATTTTGAAATATACATTTCTAAAGAGAAAGCAGTGTAACAGTGTTAGTCAAATATACTGATTGCTCCCTTTGAGCTGGTAGTCACAGCTATAAGAATTGAGCATTTTCCAAGTTTACAACCTCACGTCTGTGAGGCTGTTGACCAAACTGTTCTTCGTGCCACGTTGTTCACCCCATGTGTGTGCCATTGTTCATTCTCCTTTAACAAATATGATCTTAGGATATGTGCTGCTGAAGCGAGCACAAAAAATATGATTTTGGCGCATCATATTGAGGGAGCTTGTACAGTTGAATGATGTGTATGTTTTTTAACTCTACCCCAATTTATTTTGTTTAAGCCACTGCTACTTGCAAATTTTCATGTTTCGTAAATGAACCTGTACTTTAATCATTACTTACATATTTTTGATGACACTCATAATGTTTTTGTTTCATATCTGCAATTTGTGGGACTGTAGGATCAAGGAATGAATATTGTTTTATATATTTTAAAAGAAGATTTCCCTTTTGAGTATTAAGTGTTATGGCTCAGCAGTAGGTTCCCTGAAACCTATAGAACCTTCAAAATTTTGTGAAAAGGTAGTCTTGGTTATTTCTTTTACTTCTATTTTCACCTGACTTAACCAAAACCAAACTCATTGCCGTCAAGTCAATTCCGACTCATAGTGACCCTATAGGACAGAATAGAACTGCCTCATAGGGTTTCCAAGGAGTGCCTGGTGGATTTGAACTGCTGACCTTTTGGTTAGCAGCTGCACACTTAACCATAGCACCACCAGGGCTCCTCACCTGACTTAGGACCTACTATTAAAGTATATTTTTCTCAATTAAATAGATTGGATTTTTTTAACTGGGAAGTTTGAATATCTTGAGAAGATACTTTTTATATTCAGTTACTTAGTCCCAGAATACTGTTAACTTGATTTACCATAATTTGTGGGGGGGGGACGGGGATCAGGTTTTTTAACTGTGGTGAAAATATGCGTAAAATACATCATCTCAACAATTTCTAAATGTACAACTCAGTGACATTGATTACATTCACGTTATGCATACATGAATCTACGGGCCTGTTGTTTCCTTTTGAAAAATTATGCTTACAAATCTATGGGAATATGATTGTGGGTAGGGTAGTTAAAATCTTGTCCTTGAAAGAAGATAAATTTCTCTTTATGAGATTGCCATATTTCTACTCCAAGTACTTTGGAACGGCAGTAGAAAAATACCTCTTCTTTTAGTACTTAAGTTTATATGCTGTAAGTAGTTTGGTCATAGAGTGTTTGAAACTAGTCTTCTCTGTAAATAATTTGAATTACATGTATTCATCCTTTCTTTATTGAGGAATCCGATTGCCTTTGCACTCCTAAACGTTTGAACACTGTGACTAGTAAGTTTGTTAACTGTTCATTATAAATATTACTTTTGGTGTAATGGGTTTCTCAATATAAAATATTCATCTTCCAATTCTAGTTAATAGGAAGCTTGTGGTTCTCTGTATTTTTCAGATATCTCATATAGATGTATGCTCCAGGAATTATCACCAAATGAGAACATTATTAAAGAAGAATTATTCCCAGCAGTGATGTTTGAAGGGCATGAAAGCCATGGTATAGAGAATTTTGACTGTGGTGAAGGCCTAGAATATATGCATGAATTTGAGAGTCAATGGGGATATAAAGAAAGAAATTATGAAGGAGTGACTACATCCCATAAAAACAGCCTAACTGGTAGAAATGACCAACAACATAACAAATCCTGGGAGAATTTTCCTGTAAAGCAGAGTGTTCCTGTAAGAAAAAGTTCATGTCAGTATTACAAATATGAGAATCAGTTTATGAGGAATTTATTAAAACTAAAAAATACCACAGGCCATGGAGAAAAGTATATGAAATATTTTGAAAATAGAATTGGATTAAGCTTTCGGTCAGATTGGGCTGAACTGCAGAGATTTCAAACTGAAGAGAAAATTTATGGATGCAGTCAAGTTGAGAAGTCTGTCAACAATGGTTGCCCAGTTTCATCAGTTCAAAGAATTTCTCCTAGTGTCGAATTCACTATTTGCAATAAATGTGGGGGGGATTTTAAGGATCCTTCATTGCTTACACAACACCAGAAAACACACTTTAGAGAAAAATCTTACAAACGTAGTGAACATGGGAAGCCTTTCAACCAAAGCTCAAGTCTCACTAAGCATCAGAGAGTTCATTCTGGGCCAAAACCTCCTGTATGTAATGAGTGTGGCAAAGCTTTTAATTCCCTCTCAAACTTGATTAAGCATAAGAAAACCCATACTGGAGAGAAACCATATACATGTAATGTATGTGGCAAGGCTTTTAGGCTCCGATCTTACCTGAGGATTCATCAAAGAATTCATATTGGAGAAAAACCTTATAAATGTAATGAGTGTGATAAGGCTTTTATCAGACGTTCACAACTTCTGGGTCATGAGAGAATTCATACTGGAGAGAAACCTTACAAATGTAATGAGTGTGGCAAAGCTTTTACCCTGCATTATTCCCTTACTCGACATCAGAGACTCCATAATGAAGTGAGTCTTTACAAATGTAATGAATGTGGTAGGGCTTTTGTCACTCCTTCATACCTTTGGTGTCATGAGAAAATTCACACTGGTGAGAAACCATACAAATGTATTGAGTGTGGCAAGGCCTTTAGGCAACAGTATGAACTCAGGATACACCAAAGAGTTCATACTGGTGAGAAACCATATAAATGTGTTGTATGTACCAAGGCCTTTAGGCAGCGGTATGATCTCCGGATTCACCAAAGAATTCATACTGGAGAGAAACCCTACAAATGTAATGAATGTGGCAAGGCCTTTACCTATTTTTCACACCTTACTAGACATAAGAAAATATTTGCTGAAAAGGGGCATTGTAAATATAATATATCTGTCAGTGCTTTTATCCAAAGCTCAAACCTTGGGGGTCATGAAATAATTTCTAGTAAAGAGAAAACTCACAAATGTAATGAGTGTGGCAAAGACTTTAATTCCGTCTCAGACTTCATTAAACATAAGAGAATTCATACCAGGGAGAAACCATATGCATGTAATGTATGTAGCAGGGCTTTTAGGTGCCTCTCTGAAATCAGGACTCACCAAAGAATTCATACTGGAGAAAAACCTTACAAATGTAATGAGTGTGGTAAGGCTTTTATCAGACGTTCTCACCTTTGGAGCCATGAGAGAATTCATACTGGAGAGAAGCCTTACAAATGTAATGAGTGTGGCAAAGCCTTTAGCCATCTTTCAAACCTTACTAGACATCGAAAAATACATACTGAAAAGGAACATTGTAAATCTAATATATCTGTCAGTTCTTTTACCCACAGCTCAAACTTTGAGTATCATCAGATAATTCATAGTAAAGAGACACCTCACAAATGTAATGAGTGTGGCAAAGACTTTAGTTCCTTCTCAGACTTCATTAAACATAAGAGAATTCATACTGGAGAAAAACTGTATACATGTAGTGTACGTCACAAGGTCTTTACTGGAAATTCATACCTCAAGACTCACCAGAGAATTCATACTGGAGAAAAACCTTACAAATGTAATGAGTGTGGTAAGGCTTTTATCACACGCTCACATCTTTTGGGTCATGAGAGAATTCATACTGGAGAGAAGCTATACAAATGTAATGAGTGTGGCAAAGCCTTTAGCCATCTTTCGAGCCTTGCTAGACATCAGAAAATACATACTAAAAAGGAACTTTGTAAATCTAATATATCTGTCAATGCTTTTATCCAAAGCTAAAACACTGGGAATCGTCAGGTGATTTGTAGCAAAGAGAAACCTTACAGATACAATGAGTGTGGCAAATGCTTTACCATACATTCAAGCCTTTTTAATCATAAGAGAAGTCATACTAGAGAGAAACCTTACAAATGTAGCAAAACATTTACCCATTTTGCAAACCTTACTAAACATCACAAAACGCATAATGAAATGGAATATTGTAAATGTAGTATATGTGTCACTGCTTTTACCCAAAACTCAAGCCTTGGGGATAAGATTCATACTGGAGGGAAACCTTACAAATGAGTGTTTTTTAATCAAATGTTCACACCTTTGGATGCATACTACAGAGAATCATTTCAAGTGATGACACTCACTAGAGTGTCATAAATCATTTATCTAGTTTTCACAATGGACTACACATCAGAGAATTCATAGTACAGAGAACTAAGCGTCTAGTCATTGAAGATTAATCAGCTTCATGTGATAAATTCTGCAGTGTAATTACGTCAGTGTTATTTAAAATTTATGAGATGATAGGTGACAAAATCACAAGGACATCTGTAGAAAGGTCCAAATATTTTCAGTTTAGACAATATTTTTATTCAACTATTTCAGAGTTCTTGAAAAGGCTTTATTTTGTTGACTTTCAGCATGATGTTTAGAACCTTTATCACAGGTCTTTCATGTGTCGATGTGATGGTCTCTGGGATGGGACTAGTAAGGACGTTGAATTTAAGATACGGTGTAAATTTGAATGAGAAAATGGAAAGACCTGGAGGATAGACAAAAAAACTGTTCTAAAATCATTACAATAAATGTCTTCAGGTCCCTCTTCTCCAGATTTGTTGGTACAAGAGAGGGTTACTGTCAGTTACAGAAGAGGATTGTTCTACTGGGTGACCAGGAAACAAGAGCAGGCTAAGAGAATTGAGAGACAGATTTTCTTCAGAACAGAATGATAGTTTACTAGCTACTACTAATGTGGTAGTAATAATGGAGAAGAAATGGTCTCCCTCTCCTTTGAAAGGAATAATATGTTTCCCCCTGCCTGGCACCCTCACTGGAATCATATGAAGAGATGACTGTGAATTTCCCTTAAGAATGAGCATACACAATGTGGATAAACTAGGAACTTCGTATCTTTATTCCCCCAAAACATTTTCCTTTAACTTGTGATCACTCCAGGGACAAAATTCGGTTTGGATGTTAAGAATGATGATGCCACATACCAAAGGGGTATGAGAATGTGTATTATATGTGAGCTGGGCAGGCTTAACAAGCTGGTATGAAATGGCTGGAGAGATCAGGGATACAAGCCTGGCTTGTGTTTTATGGTGGTTAGGAGGTGGGACCGGGGTGAGAGTACCTGTATGTAGTTTTAACTTCCTACTGGCACTAAGAGGGAGGGAGTTTTTTTATCAGCTTGCCCCATGGTGGGGCAGATGGAGAAGAGGAAGGGGCTCAGCCTTAAAAGCTGTCAGTAGTCAAACACCAAAAAGTGGAGTCAGATTCTCTACTACAATACTGAATGTCTTGAAGCTCTACAGTTTCCTTCATGCTAATATCTTGCTAGGAGTCCCTGGGTGGCAGAAACATTTAAGCACTTGACTACTAACTGAAATGTTGGCAATTCAATTCCACCCAGAGTCAAGGCCTGACGACTGAGTTTCAAAAGGTTACAGCCATTGAAAACCCTATGGAGCACAGTTCTACTCTGAATCACATGGAGTCACTATGAGTAGGAATTGACTTGATGGCAACTGGTTTGGTTTTTAATATCTTCTTACATGCCCTTTCCTGCTGCAAACATAGGACCCTTTGTGCAATATGATTTTTGGAAGTGCTTGTGGAATCTATATAGATAAAATGCCTAATGTTTTTACATCAGCTTCACGAAAACTATTGTATAGAAGTGCTTATCAGACAATAAATATAATTTTACGTAAAGAGCAAATTTGCAAAGGCTTAAAAATATCAACTTGAAGTTACAGTATTAAGCAATATGTTAAATGATTTTTTCAACTAAAATTCCTTTTCTTAATATAAAATTTATCTTGTTATTTTTAACCCACACATTTTAAACCAATTTATATGTTTAATTTACATTTCTTTTCTGTGTGTTACTCCAGTGAAAAATTTAGAGGCTACATAAATTGAAGGGCTTTTCTGAGTCTTTTGTGATGTGAAAATAAACATAGGGCAATGAAAGGTACAAAGTAGGTTCTGTATAAACATGAGGAAGCGTGTCACTTTGTTTAGTTCAGTGAGAAAACTGGAATGGTACGAGGTGATGCACTGAAATCGAATGTGGAGGTAGGAGACCTTTGCTACCCTGCAAATCTCATGCTAGGATCTAGGGAACACAGTATGTTCCTTTCGTATCTGTACAAAAATCTGTTCCCCTTTTTGCCATTTTCATTGCCATCATCGTTATCTCTTGCCTCCATTACTGCAACTGGGCCACACCTCCCTCTGTGCCTGGCAACCAATGTATGTTTCGTTTCTATGAATTTGTCAATTCTTGAAATTAAAAAAATAGTAATAACTCATCGTACAATATGTGGTCTTTTGTGTAGTGTGTATCAGTACTTCATTCGTTTTTTATGACTGAATACTCCCATTTTTTAGATACACCACATTTTGTTCATAAACTGATATTCATTTGGATCCTTTCCATTTGGATCCTCCCACCTTTAAATAACCCACATGCCAAGCAATCCATCACAAAGGAAATTAGAAAATATTTTGAGCAGAATGGTAATAATGATAAAATAATTCAAAGTGTTCAGGATGAAGGGAAGACTGTTTAAAGGGAGTTTTATAGCATGTGTACATTTATTAGAATATAGTCAGTGAATAGGCTTCCCTTTAAGACATTTCATTTCTCACCCTGTTTTTTCTTTTTTGTTATTCCAGTTTCATTTCTGTTTTTGTTGCTTTGTATCCCGCTACCTCTTCAACCACCTCTGCTTACACCCTCTCTACACTGCTCCTAAATTCTTTTAGCTTCACCTCATTCTTTCTCCCCCTTTTTGATTCTCACCTTTCCAGTTTCCCTGTTTCCAACTTTTCAGTGTTTCCCTTACTTTTTTATTCTGCTTTTTGTCATTCTCCCTCCGTGTGTTCTCTCCTCTCCTTTTCTCACCTCGCTTTCTCCACCCTCATTTTGCTTCTAACTCCCCATCTTTTTTCTTTCAACTTTACTCTCTCTACCCTTCTATTCTCCCCCTTTCTTAGTTCCCTCTCTCCAATCCTCTGCTCACTGTCTCTCCTGCTATTTCCCACCCTCTCTCTCTCTTTGCTTCTTCACTTTCTTTGTCCCATATTACTCCTTTTTGATCCCCTCCCCAGCCAAATCCCTTCCTGCTTCCATGACTCAGGTCTCTATTTCACCTGCAAACATTTTTATCCCCTTTTTTCCTCTGTCTTCCATTTCTCTTTTTTTTCTTCAGTATTTCTTCCCCTTTTGCTGTTTCTTCCCTCACTCTGTCATTTTCTCCTCCCTTTCTTACTGCTTTTTCCACACTCTCTCATATATTCTGTTACTCTGTGTGTCTCATATTTTCCTTCTCATTTCTCCTCTGCTTTCTACTTTGTATTTTTCTATGTCCTTCCTGATTCCTTTCTCTGAGTACCATTTTTTATTCCTCTCATTGTGTCATCTTCCTTCTTCCTTTCTGAGTCTCTTCCATATATCTCTCTGAGGCCCTTTCTTCCTTATTCCTCTTTCTGACACCCCCTCTTTTAAACCCCATGATCCTAGTTTCTTCTCTTTTTCTCTGTTTCCCCCTCTATTTTTCTACCCCTCTGTTTTATTCCTTCTCCTTGTATGATTCATTACATACATCCTTTCTCTTGTCTGTGTTCTCACCTCTCAGTTAAGCATTTTTCTATTTTCTCATCCTGAAAATAGTTTTCAAAAATATATACAGTTAAAATTTCGGAACACATATTCCATCAAACTACAAAATTCTAAACAAAAATTCAAATACACAGATAAGCAGTGTTTTCATTCAAACTTTTTGCAGGCTCAGTTATCTCTTCAAATAAATGTCTTATGTGCCTCCCATGTGCGCAATGGAAGATCTGTGTGTGCATAGTGAGGTCAATGAGCATAAGTGCACACACAAGCACACATACATAAATATGCACCTACACACGTGTATACACAGATATACAGAACACACAATTCAGTACATTAGCAACTATTCTTAATATACAAGCCAAAAAATGCAGTTTTAAAATCTAAATACTATAATGAAGATTATATCTTGATAAAATTATAATTTATAATGAACACAGTCAATGTAATGAAACCACAAAATACTGTAAGTTGAATACCTTCATATTCAGCACCAAAAGAAGCTGACTTATAAATAGAATGAAATTTTATATTACAATTATAGTGAGGTGCCTGAGAATCGAATCCATCAACTTTGGCCTGCATCCATTGAAGTAAAGGAACATATAATGATGTAAGAGTGAGAAATTCCCTTGATTCCAGTGAGTCTGGAATAGGAAGATCATTCCTATTTTTAAATCCATGGAGGCCATTCTGTCATTTTCCAGAGCTTAATATTCAGAATCACAAGCAAAGGGTTCTGCATGGAAACATGAGTTGTGGGCTACAATTTTCATGGAAAATAAATTCTCCACTTACCATTACTTCCCCCTGAAAATTAATTTCTAAAATATATTTTCTTATGTTAAAAGACTGCCTGTGCCTAGGTTTGATGTGTTTCTTTTGTAGCACTTATCTGGCTCATATTCTAACATTTAATATTCACAATTCTATGGTTAGGAACTAATACTCTCCTTTTATAGAAAAAAATTTATACCCAGAGATGTTAAGTGACTCATATGACTTATCTAAATAGCAGTGTAGAGTCAGGATTTGAACAAGGGTAGCCTGGATCTAATTATATTGTGTTTACTACTGTGCTATGTTAACATAAAAACTCATTGCCGTCGAGTGACCCTATGGACAGGGTCGAACAGCCCCATAGGGTTTCCAAGGAGTGGCTGGTAGATTCAAACTGCTGGCCTTTTGGTTGGCAGCCAAACACTTGAGCACTGCACCACCAGGGTGCAGTATTTACATAGCTACCTTGATGTGTTCTTTAAATTTTACATAGATAGGTATAAATTTATAATATATAAAAATT
>NW_004444023.1:9035785-9068196 GCF_000243295.1 Trichechus manatus latirostris
TTATAAATATATAATATGTATATACATAAATATATATCAATTTATATATACATAAAATATATAAATATAAATTATATATATATATACATTGTCAAATTTTTATTGTATTTTATATGTTTGGCTGTGATAACTTCTCATTTTTGTCTATTTTAGAGACTAATCAATTATGAAGGAAGAGTCAGAGGTCTTGATAAAATGTAGATGCACTGAATACTTTTCCATGACCCAACTGTAGATTTATTGACAATCGATCACTATTAGGATCACAATAGAAAGACTCATTTTTTTCCAGGAACAAAAGTACAGTGACACCAATCACAGAAATTATTGTACAAAATTGTGTTGTGCCCTAAACTATGGGACATGAAGCCTAATAAATGATAAAGTATTTTAGGGGTAGAGACTAAATTAATTCTCATTAGAGAGCATATAACTCTATGCTTATTATTTTAGAAAAACTAACTCAATCTGTAATTAATGTTTGATTTGGGAAGGATATTAAAATACAAAAATATGCAAAATAAAATTTGGAGGCATGAAATCTTTTGCAGTGAATAAGCTGAAATGAGAATGAGGTGAACAGGGAGCTTGGGAATAACCTTGGAATGCTTTACACCAGGGAGAATATCACAAGAAACATTTAAGCTTTAAAACTACTGAAATCCTTAATTTTTTCTATTGTCTGAATTACTCAGTTATGAAGTTAATTTTTCCTTGAAGTCTCCTTCCCGAATTTCAGTAGGGAAAATGTCTCACCGTGATAAACAGACCACAAATATTTTTAGTGGAAACACATTTACTTCTCCATTAAGCACATCACATCCAAATTACAGAAAAATAATTATATTTCAGCAGTTGCTACTAGTCACACTGTTTCTGCTGAAAATAAGATAATTCAGTTAGCTCCATCATGCTCCTTGTCACAAACACAGAGGTTTTGCATAAATAAATATACTACTCGTATTCTCTGTGGTTTCTGCACACCACAATAATAGTTTCATTCCCAAAGTACAACCTTAGAGCACTTTAAAATTCAGCTTTTGATGCCACTTGGATCAAACATCAAGAAGATTGATGAGGATTTCATTAAATTCAATTAATGACAATCAGGGGTGTTGGTGTGGGGTCTCAGACCTCCAGTCTCTCCTAACCCTCAGCCTGTGCCTCAGGAGTTGTTCCTAACTTCCTGTGCAGCTTCAGCATTGAACCAATTGCTACCCCAGAAGAATCCTTCTCTAGACATGAGCACTTACCCAAACTCTTACCACATCTCCTTCCCTTACAGACTGCCTCTCAGATGGAAATAGGAAATACTCACTGGAGTTCTTTCTGCTGCCTGGATGGGGGTTCAGTGACTATCACAACAGCCAAACACTGAGATATGGGTTAGAGATTCTGTGACCTCACCTTCCCACAGAACTGCAATTATCATTCACCTGCAGTAGCAATGACAGTGCGTTCTTGTGTAGCTAAGAATGTTTTTATAAACATGATCTCAGATCCCAATTACCAGAAACAATTAGAAGTTTCTAATGAGCATCCCCAAAGAGACCATTGAAATGTTTAGGAGGGGTGTTTTCTTTTCCATGATCCCTGGAGATAGCACAGGGTCTCACATGGAGGGTGAGCAGGAAATGTTGAGGACTGAGCCTTAAGGGACTGAAGTGAAACACGTGTTTCATTGGATTCTCTGCTTCCCTAAGAAGTTCTATTACTCAAAATATAATTCGTTCTTAAAACTCAGGTACTAACAAATCCTCTAAACTAAAGAAGTATCCTGAATACAACCAAACACTTCGAGGGACAGAGTAGCAGGGACAGAGGTCTGGGAACCAAGTTTTCAGGGGCCATCTAGGTCAACTGGCTTAACAAAGTTTATTAAGAAAATGTTCTGCATCCTACTTTGGTGAGTGGCGTCTGAGGTCTTAAAAGCTAGTAAGCAGCCATCTAAGATCGATCAACTGGTCCCAACCCACCTGGAATAAAGGAGAATAAAGAACACCAAAGTCACAAGGAAAGCATTAGCCCAAGAGACAGAAAGGGCCACATAAACGAGAGACTGAAATAGCCTGAGACCAGAAGAACTAGATGGTGCCTGGCTAACACCAATGATTGCCCTGACAGGGAACACAACAGAGAGTCCCTCATAGAGCAGGAGAAAGGTGGGGTGCAGAACTCAAATTCTAGTAAGAAGACCAGACTTGATGGTTTGACTGAGACTGGAGGAACCCTAGAAATCACGGCCCCTGGACTCTGTCACCCCAGCACTAAAACCATTCCCGAGACCGACTCTTCAAAGATTAGACTGGACTATCGGACATACAATGATACTCATGAAGAGTGTGCTTCCTAGCCCAAGTAAATACATCAGACTAAATGGGCAGCTCCTGTCCGGAGGTGAGATGAAAAGGCAGAGAGGGTCAGGAGCTGGTTGAATGGACACAGGAAATCAGGGTGGAAAGGAAGAATGTCACAGTATGGGGAGAGCAATTAGGGCCACATAACAATGTATGTATAAATTTTTGTATGAGAGACTAACTTGAATTGTAAACTTTCACATGAAGTACAATAAAATAAAAATTTAAAAAACCTCAGGTACTAAGCTGCACTACCAAGAAAGTTATGAGAAGATAAACTGGATGACACAAAGAGACTGAGATTGTTAGTTGCCGGCCAGCGAGTCTGTGTCAACTCGTGGTGACCCCGTTTGCGTAGAGAACTGTGCTCCATAGGGTTTTGAATAGCTGATTTATCTGAAACAGATCGCCAGGCCTTTCTTCGGAGGTGCCTCTGGGTAGACACAGACACCCAACCTTTCAGTTGGCAGCCCAGCAGGTGAACAGGTTGCACCCTGTTGAACTTAAACACCCATAGACTCAATCCAAGGGCAGAGAGGCCAAATCCCGCCCCCATACTAGGCCCAGTTTCCTTCCCTGACGCTTTCTGCTCAGTTCCGACACAGTACATAACCTGCCAATCACAGGGTGAGGCACAGTCCAAACCAAGTCTCTTCTGCCGCCCCTTCCTACTGCGCACGCGCAGTTTCCTTTTAACCTGAGAATTGTTCTGGCTGAGCGAGCACGTCAACAGGCACGCTCAGATGAGTGAGTTTCCACTTCCTTCTACTTCAGTCCTGCGCTTTTCAGCCTCGCTTGTCTGCACCCTCTACCCCTGGGTTCCGGGGTCGCTCCGGAGGTTAAAATCCCCGCACCTGCCGGTCCCACCCGCGGTGAGTGCCGGGGTCGCCGTGAGAGGTTCCGAGGCCCGCTCGCTCAGTTGCCGGGTCCCGGGTCCGCTTTCGTTTCTGGTTAAGTTCGCTTTGAGGCGGGTCCCCGTGCTGGCCTCCCTGTCCTCGGGCGGTGTAGACACCGCTTCACGCCTCGTTTTCCTGCTTAAAACCCTTCCCCGACCCCAACCTCTGCCCCCCGAGCCTGGTAAAGTCCTCACTGGGGGGGTGGGTTTGTGACTTTAGCGCCCCCCAGCCTCTCCCCTTTGTGTGCCCAGAGTTCCGCCCCAGCCCTGCGGTTCCATGGTGCCGGACGCTGGTCCTCTCCCTGGTCCTGAGACCCTGCAGACCCCACCCGCTCCTGAGACCCAGTCAGGTCCCGCTTTTCCCTATTCCCCCCTGGAGCAGTCACCACCTCGGAGAGGCCCCTGATCCCTGCGCTGGGGGAGGTGACCTGAACGTGTTCGGTGAACCTGCTTGTTTCTTCTGTTACGTAGCATTTCCCACTGACTGCTTGCGATGGTATGAGTACATGCCTGGTGCCCCACTGGAAAGTGTTCTTGGTCAGGGGACATCTTTATTCCATACCTGTGAATCGGCGGTGGGGAGCGGGCAGAGACAGATTGAGGGAGGACAAGACTGGGTGGGTTATTTTAGTGAAGTCTGACTATCTTTGATTGCTGCTTGGCGCAAATGGTGTTTTGCGCTCCACTACTAACCTGTAGGAAACCCTGTTGGAGTGGTGGTTAAGAGCTACGGCTGCTAACCAAAAGGTTGGCAATTCGAATTCACCAGGCGCTTGTTGGAAACCCTATGGGGCAGTTCTACTCTGTCATGTAGGGTCACTATGAGTCGAAATCGATGGCAATGGGTTTGTTTGGTTGGTTTTTTACTAACCTGTAGGGTCGCTATGAGTCGGAACCGACTCGATGGAAATGGCTTTGGTTTTTTTTAAAAAAAAAACAAAAAAAAACTAACCTGAAGGAGCCCTGGTGGTGCAGTGGTTAAAAGCTTGGCTGTGAACCAAAAGGTCCGCAGTTCGAATCCACCAGCCTCTCCTTAGAAACTCAATGGAGCAGTTCTACTCTGTCACATGGGGTCACTATGAGTCGGAATGGCACCCAACAGCAACAACTTATAAGATGAAGAAAAAATTAGTTGTTTATTTAAAAGAGGTCTGGGAATACATAGTTTCCAAAAATCCTTTGGGTGTGGAGAAAAATGTTTGAGGACCTCCACCCTTCCTAGGCTGCTTCCCCAGGTCCTCTCAAATGTCATTTCTTTGTCTCCTCCTCCTTCCCTCTGCTCTAGCCACACTGGCCTCTTTGCTTTTCTGGAGGCCAGAATCCCTGCTGCCTCAGGGCCTTAATATGGCCAGTCCCTCAGCTCAAACTCCCTGGTCCCTCACATGCACCTGCAGACACTCTCCCTTCCTCAGCTCTTTGTTCTGATAGCATTCTCAGGGCAATCTTCCCTGACTTCCATTTAACAGTCCAGCCACACCCTTAACCCCACCCCTGGCCCATTATTCCTCTTCTGCATGTTTCTCTTTGCTCCTGCCACCGGCAGTATCCAGGTGACAGTGCTGTTCCAGGGGAGAGCAGAGTCACAGGTGGGATGTGTGCTGGGCCTGGCTCCTCTGAGCTGGCTCAGCCCTGGCTCCACACTGGATTGCTGAGGCATTTTGCAAACACATCATGTGCCCCCTCCCCAGATATTCCCCTCAAATAGTTGGGGTGGGGCCCCGGCCCAACAGTGACTATAGTACCTAAGGTGATTCTAATCTGCATCCAGCATTAAGCATCAAGGCTGTGGGTCCTCCACTTCTGAGGCTGAGATCAGTCCCTGCTGCAGGGGAACATAAAGGGGATCTGCTCTGTATGGGGTGTGGATCAGGGCTGGTCTGTGACCTTAAGGGGTGGGTCAGTCCAGCATAGATTCCCCTGCTACAGCGGGGTACAGGCTTTACCAGGAGGGGAGGGCGATAAAGTCACCTGTTGGTCTCCATGTAGGAAGCTATTGTCCCTGAGTCCCTCCTGGGGCAATGGGCAGCAGGGACTATCTTTCCCCACCACAATTTTGTCCTCCCTGTGTGTGTGGTTGTGCACAGTAGGGGGATGTGTTGATTCTAAGCATTTACTAGCATATTTTCGACACTCAGGATTGACTTCTCAAGACTAATCTTGCCTGAGAAAGAAGCCCAGAGGAGAAGGAAAGAAAGAGGAGTCTGGAATGGCTCTTTCCCAGGTAACTGTCATATTCCTGGTTGATGGTTCTGTCCTCTCCTTCCTGAAATGCTGTCCTGAGAATTATGCTCATCTCTAACTCTGACGCATCCTGCCTGACAGGTTCGCTCTCACTTACCCAGGGCCTGACCTCAGTCCCCTCTCACCTCCACACAGATTCCATCTCACCATGACCCAGTGACATGAGACTTGTGAAGAGGCCCCATTATTGTTATTAAATATTATATTTTTTTAATTTTTAACATTACATGATTGGTATTATTTGTTTTGTGGTAAACTCCAAACAATGACACAGCTGAGAAACTAAGAAGCAAAACACCCCCTTCCCTGTCTCATCCTTGTCATCACTCACTACCTCCATCGTTAACCTTGTCAGTTCTATAAGGAGCCCAGGTGGCTCAGTGGTTAAGCACTCAGCTGCTGACTGAAAGGTTGGCAGTTAGAACCCATCAGCTGCTCCTGGAGAGAAAGATATGGCACTCCACTTCCATAAAGATTACAGCCTTGGAAACCACATGGGGCATTTCTACTCTGTCCTATAGGGTTGCTGTGAGTTGGAATTGACTTGATGGCAATAAGTTTTTCTTTTTCAGTTCTGTAGCAGGAGTCAGTGCTGTTGCTGGGTACCATTGAGTAGATTGCGACTCATAGGGATTGGGAGAGTAGATAGGGATTCTTTATGCAAGGAGATCACCAGATCTTTCTCCCAAGGAGCCACTGGTGGGTTTGAACCACCAACCTTTCTGTTAGCTGCCGAGTGCTTAACCACTGTGCTACCAGGGCTTCTTAGGAGTCAGTGCAGGTCTTGGGAAAATGTATCATCGTATGATTTTAGAAAAAATTCCTCAGTGCGTGTTTTGTTTTGGCCTTTGAATCTGTAACTTTTAAAAATTTATACCCATGTGTCTTGGAGTTGCTTTCATGTTAGTAAATGTAGAGCTAATTTGCTCTTTTAGATTCTCAGAGGATTCTCATAATGAAGACATGCGGGACCTTCATTAAGGACCAGTCACGAGGTCTTTACAAGTTTTTACAATTTTGTGCTGTTACAAAGAATGCTGCAGTGGCCACCTCTGAGTATGCAAACTTCTCTGAGGTTCCTCTGGGTTGGATGATTTGAAGAGTGGTTGCTGTGCCAAAGACAGTACACTTTCTGTTTTCACAGATTCTGGCAAAATGCCTGCTTTGCCAAAGCTACAAAGATACCCTCTCCCACCACTGGTGCATGAGATTCCCCTCTGATTTATGCAAAACTTGGGGCTGTGTTCTTTTTATATTATAAAACTGGAAAAAATTTTAATCCTTTGTTTGTATTTCCCTTGCCGAACCACTATTGAGTCTAAGTTTCACTATATAAATACTTACATATATTTATCACCACAGTTTTACTATATTGTGACAGTAAGTATATATAAACACATATGTTTATCACCACAATATAGTGAAACACAATGTAGTGAACGTATGAAGATCCATTTTATATATATATATATATGCTTGGTTTTTCTTTTTGTAAAAATGTGTACAATAAGACATTTGCCAATTCAAGAATTAATTTTTACCAGTACAATCCAGTGACTTTGATTATGTTTGTCATGTTGTGCAACCATTTCCATTATCCTTTTCCAAATTATTCCACCACCATTAACAGAAACTTGAGTCCCTAGGTGGTGCAGACAGTTAAGTGCTTGACTAATAGCCGAAAGGTTGGCAGTGCAGACCCACCCAGAGGCACTTGGGAAGACAGGACTGGCAATCTGCTTCCCAGAGGTCAGAGCCTTGAAAATCCTATGGAGTACAGTTCTACTCTGCACACTTTATTCTTAATTTTCAAATTTATTAACATAAATTTGTTAATCTCTGTCTTGAGAGGTTTTAAAAATCTCTACTCTTAATATTTTTTCTAATATTTACTATTAATATCACTAATGTGTCTTTTCACATTTTTTATAAATATTGCAATAGTTCTTTTCTCTCAATTGTTTCAACAACACATTGTTTTCTTGTTTATTCCACTTATAATATTCTACATAATTGAAATTCTTAGTTTTATTATTTACCTTCTGATCTAGTTATATTTACTCTGGTTCTTTTACCAAATTCTAAAAGTAAATCTGTAAGGCATGAATTATCCAGCAGTCTTCTAATGTGTAAATTTGCAATATTTTATTTCCTCTTAAAACTGTTGTTGTTGTTGTTTAGTGTTGTCCAGTCAATTCTGACTCATAGTGACCCCATGTGACAGCGTAGAACTGCCCCATAGTGTTTCCTAGGCTGTAATCTTTACAGAAGCAGATCGCCAGGTCTTTTCTCCCGTGGAGCCGCTGGTAGGTTTCAACTGTGGACCTTTCGATTAGCAGTCGTGCACTTAATCATTACGCCACCAGGGCTCCTTCTCTTAAAACTAGGGACACATAACTTGCTCCACATTTTCTCTTGTGGGCCTGTCAGGACACTCACTGCAATCTAGTCAATACTAAATACCTTTCTCCTCTTCTCATTTTGTGTGAAAATGAGAACTCTCCCTTTTGTACTTGGTGAGATATGTTTTTCATTGCAGGGACTGTTGACGTTCAGGGATGTGGCCATAGAATTCTCTCAGGAGGAGTGGGAATGCCTGGACCCTGCTCAGAGGACTTTGTACAGAGATGTGATGTTGGAGAACTACAGGAACCTAGTCTCCATGGGTGAGCATTACTTCCCCCCAGAAGTCAGGATCTGCCCTTCTGTGTCTTTGCATTTTCCCTTGTGAGTCTCTTGGGAGCCCCTGCCCAGCTTGACTGAGATTGAAGCTACAATTATTCAGAAATGAAAAGCTTCACAAAGCGACATCTAGACTTTAGCCTTTCACTTTCTTCAGATGTTCTGCTTGCTTCACGCTAGATCAGTGGTGGTTCCAGAGCCTGAGTAAGCACAAAATCTTATGGCTCACTTTTAAAGTATCCAATTCCCAGGTGTTACCCCTGTATTTTTTATTCGGTAGTTCTTGGAAGAGAGCAAGCTATCTGCACATTTACAATATTCCATAAGTGTTCAGAAGAAGACAGTGGACACATTTGTGAGCTATTTTTCTAGACCCATTTGTAGCACCCCCTCTTCCCAGCTGAACAAAGGGCTGGGATCATACTCTGGAAAAGCCACAGCACGTCATGTTTCTTTTTTCTTATAAGCAGGAATCTCTCTTGCTGAGCTGAATGTTCTCTCCATTTTGGAGCAAGGGACAGAGCTCTGGTCTGTGGAGAGCAAGGTGAAAATAGTGAAAAAACGACGAGGATGGGAATGTCTCAAAGGTGTGAGCACAGGTAAGAGCTCGGGTGGGCAGAGAGAAGCAGGCTTCATCAGATACAGCTTCATTGTGGGAAACTCCTCCAATGGGAGAGGTCTGTGAGAAAACAGAACTTTCCGTGTGAGCTCTCAAAGGAAATACTTCTCCACCCACTCCTGTTCACTCTAGTACAGAAGTACCCCTTGAAGCGACTGAGTAGAATGGTCAGCATGTCCCTGTGTCTCCTAAGGGCAGTGTGGCAGTGTTGATGAAATACTAATACTAATGATCATTTCCTTTGAGCCGCCAGCGCTTCTTGTTAGTTTCTTAGTCCATAAATATCACTAAATTGATTTGCCATAATTTGTTATATGATACATTGCTTTTTCTACAGTATACTTCAGGTTTTCTAAACATAACTTTTGGTTTTATTTCAATTTCATTGACTTGTTTTTCCTTTCTAATTTTATTGATTTTGTTGTTGTTGAGAATATACACACAAAACATACATCAGTTTAACAATTTCTACATGTGCAATTTAGTGACATTGATTACAGTCTTTGAGTTGTGCAACCATTCTCACTCTCGTTTTCTGAGTTGTTCCTCCTTCATTAACATAAACTCACTGCCCCCTAAGATTACTATCTAATTTTCTAGTTGCCTTTGTCAATTTGATCTCATATAGATAGTTCTTAAAAGAGCATAATGCTCAAGGCAGACCTTTTTTACTAGTTAAGCTAAACTATCACTCGGTTTAAGATGACTTCAGGGGTTTTGTTTAAGTTTTTAAAAATTTTTTGGTTTAAGTTTTAAAAATTATCTCAGGGCAATAGTTTCAGGAGTTCCTCCACCCTCCATGGCTCCAGAAAGTCTAGAGTCCATAAGAATTTGAAATTCTGTGCTGCATTTTCCCCCTTTTGATCAGAAATCTTCTATGGAAGCTTTGCTCAAAATGTTCAGTAATGTTAGCTGGGCACCGTCCAGTTCTTCTGGTCTCACGGAAAAGGAGGCAGTTGTTCATGGAGGCAGTTAGCCTCCATATCCTCTTCCTCTTCTTGACTATCCTTCTTCCTCTTGCTCCAGGTGAATAGAAACCAATTATTGTGCCTTGGATGGCTGCTTGCATGCTTTTAAGACCCCAGGCACTACGCAACTAGGAGGTAGAACAGAAGCACTAAACACGTTATTAGGCCAGTTAACTGGGATGTCCCATGAAACCATGACCCTGAACCTCCAAACCAAGGAACCAAATCCCATAAGGCATTTGGTTGTACATTAGCAGCCTCAGCAGCTACTCTTTTTTTTTTGTCATTGTTGTAAATACATCTGTCACAGCTTTTGCAAATTCAGCTTTTTACAGGTGTACAGCTTATTGACAGCAATTACAATAATGGGCTCTGCAGCCCTACCCTGAATCAATGCGATTTTTCCATCACTATTAACACTCCTTTTCCCCCTCGCTCTGGCCCCTGGTAGCCACTAATAAACTTTGGTCTCTATACCTTTGCCTTTTCTTTTTATATAAATGAGGTCGTACAATATTTGTCCTTTTGCAATTGGTTTATTTTGTTCAGCATAGTATCTTCAAACTCCATCCACACTGTAGCATATATCAAGACTTCATTTCTCCTACTGGCTGAGTAATATTCCATTGTATGTATGTACCACATTTTGTTTATCCATTCATCTGTTGATAGACCTTTAGGTTGTTTCCACCCATTGGCTATTATGAATAGTGCTGCAGTGCATATTGATGTACAGAGCTCTTTTAGAGTCTCTGCTTTCAAGTCTTTTGGGTATGTATCTAGGAGTGGAATTGCAGGTCATATAGTAGCTCTATTTTTAATTTTTTGAGTAATCCACCGTTTTGCATTCCCACTAGCAATAGGCAAGGGTTCCAATTTCCCCACATCCTTGCCAACTTTTGTTATTTTCTTTTTTTTTTTAACCTTAGCCACCCTAGTGGGTGTGAAATGACATCCCATTGTGGTTTTAATTTGCATCTCTCTGATGGCTAATAATGCTGAGCATCTTTTCCTGTGTTTGGTGGCCATTCGAATGTCCTCTTTGGTGAAATGTGTATTCAACTCCTTTGCCCATCTTATGGTTGGGTTATTTGTCTTTTTGTTGTTGTTAAAGTTTTATATATATTTTGGTTTTAGTCTTTTGATATATGGTTTCTGAAGATATTCTCCCAGTCAATAGCTTGTCTTTTCACTTTTTTGGTAAAGTCTCTTGATGAACAAAAGTTTTTAGTTTCTATGAGGTCCCATTTATTTATTTTGTCTTTTGTTGTTTGTGCTTTTGTTGTATTAGATAATCCATAGTTGAAAGCTAGGCCTGACAGCATTGCCCCTGCTTGTTCTTCTAGGAATTTTATGGTTTTAGTTTTCACATTTAGGTCTGTAATCCATTTTGAATTTGTTTTTGTGTATAGCATGAGGCACGGATCCTGTTTCATTTTTCTGCATGTGGAAATCCAGTTTTCCCAGTACCATTTATTGAAAAGACTCTTCTTTCCCCATCGAAT
Organism: Trichechus manatus latirostris; assembly: GCF_000243295.1. NCBI lineage: Eukaryota > Metazoa > Chordata > Mammalia > Sirenia > Trichechidae > Trichechus > Trichechus manatus. The sequence goes on from NW_004444023.1 coordinate 9,047,053, forward strand.
GGAACTATCACCCTTGTCAAATATTTCTGGACTGTCAATTCTGTTCTGTTGGTCTCTGTGTATTGTTATACCAGTGCCAGGCTGTTTTGATTACTGTAGCTGTATGACCCATTGCCGTCAATTCCGACTCATAGTGGCCCTATAGGACAGGGTAGTACTGCCCCATAGGATTTCCGAGGAGTGGCTGGTGGATTTGAACTGCTGACCTTTTGGTTAGCAGCCAAGCTCTTAACCACTGTGCCACCAGGGCTCCATAGCTATACTGTATGTTTTAAAATAATGAAGTGTGAGCCCTCCTACTTTGTTCTTCTTTTTAAACATTGTTTTAGCTGTTTGGGTCCTCTTGCCATTCCTTATAAAGTGGAGGATTGATTTTTCTGTTTCTGTAAAAAAGGCTGTTGGAATTTTGATCAAAATTGTGTTGAATCTATAGATCACTTTGGGTAGTATTAACATCTTAACAATATTAAGTCTTACAGACCATGAACATGGAACATCTTTCCATTTATTTAAGTCTACTTTAATCTCTTTCTGCAATATTTTATAGTTTTCATTGTATAAATCCATTATGTCCCTCATTAGATTTATATCTAGGTATTTTATTGTTTCCCTAATTTCCCCTTCAGATTTATCATCACTGATGTATAGAAACCCAACTGATTTTTATTTGTCGACCTTGTACCCTACATCTTTGCTAAATTCCCCTATTAGCTCTAGAAGTTTTCTTATGGACTCTTTGGGATTTTCTATATATAGTATCATATAATCTGCAAATAGAGATAATTTTACTTCTTCTTTTCCAATCTGGATACCTTTTGTTTCCTTTTCTTGTCTTATCACTCTGGCTATAAGGCAGTTCAACTCTGTCCTGTAGGGTCGCTATGAGTCGGAACCAACTCGAGGGCACGTAACAGTGACGACAACAACAACAACATTGCTCTGGCTAGAACTTCTAATACAATGTTGAATAGAAGTGGTGAGAGTGAGCACCCTTGTCTTGTTCCCAATTTCAAGGGGAAGCTGTCTCTCTCCATTAAGTATAATGTTGGCTGTTGGCTTTTCATATATCATATTGGGGAATTTGACTTTTTGGTACAAGTTCTTTATTCTAATTATTATTTTCCCTGTCTAGATACATCATGTGCATCTTGGCATATGAAGCTCATGTTTCAGTATCATTGTATTTCATAGGAAACTTAGCCAGTTTCTTATATTTCATGTACATCCTCATCACTGTTACTTATAACACTTTTGCCTCCCACAAAATTTCTAAATCTCTGAAGAATTGCTTTCTTCAGTTAGCACACTGTGATGGTTAAGGTTGTATGTCAACTTGGCTGGGCTTGTCAGTGGTTTGGCAGTTACGATGTAGTTTGGCAGTTATGTAATGATGTAATTGTCTCCATGATGAGATCTGCTATAAGCAACCAATCAGCTGAAAGGGAGTTTCCTTGGGGGTATGGCCTGCATCCAATATATATGAACTTTCTGGCAAGCTCCCTGGCTTTTGCTCTGCTTTGAATTCTGCATTTGGCTTGTCATCATCTAAACTCCACTTCTTGGGACTTGAGCCAGCAGCCTGCCACCTTACCTGCCGATCCTGGGTTCGTCAGCCTCCATAGCCCATGAGCCAGCAACCTGCCATCTGGCCTGCCGGACTTGGGGTCATCAGCTCCTACAGCTATGTGAGTCAGGAGAAGCTTCCAGCCTGATGCCTGACCCACAGACTTGGGACTTTCTACAAGAGCGTGAGCCATTTCCTTGATAAAAATATCTGTGCGTTGAAGCTTTACTAGACATCAGAGAATCCATACTGAAGAGAAGCTGTAAGAAACTATTTGGCAAATCCTTTAACCAGGGCAACCTGCTCCCGAAAAGATTTACAGCCTTAGAAACCCTATGAGGCCGTTCTACTCTGTCATATAGGGTTGCTGTGAGTCTAAATTGACTTGATGGCCCACACCTGACTACACATAAGAATATACACTTTGAGAGGAACTGTACAAATGTAATGTGTATGGCAAGGCTTTTATCCAAAGTTCCAATATTGTGGAATATCAGAATACATATTGGTTAGAAACTTTTCAAATGCAACGAATGTAGTATGCTATTATCAAAGCTCCCACCTTTGGGGTCTTGAGAGAATTCTGAAAGAAACCATATATAAGAATATTGAACGTGGCAAGGCCTTTGGCCAATGGACTGACCTCAGGATTCACCAAAGAATTTATACTGGAGAGAAACTTTATAAATGTAATGAGTGTAGTATCTCATTTAACCAATTTTCAAAAAATTCATACTAGGTAGAAATAAGTTTCTACTTCTCAAAGATTAATCAACCTCAAATGTTAGATTCTGCAGAGTAATTAAAAGTTACAATCATATAAAATTCATTTGATAATGGGTGTCGAAGGTGGAATGATATCAGTGTAAAGGTCCATTACTTTCATTTGATTAAATATGTTAATTCATTTGTTTGAAGCCTCTTGAATAGGCTACAATAATACTGATGATGTTCAGCCTGAGGTTTGAAATTTGTTGATGTTATGCCTTCATTACAGGCTTTTCATGTGTCACTATGATGGTCTCTAGGAAGGGTTCAGTAAAATGAAAGAGCCTACTTCATTAGGTGGAGTTAATTCATAGCCATAGTCCCTGGAAGAACAAGGACACAGCCTTTCTTATAGCTTGCCCAATTATGTGGGAAAGGGACAGGTGAGGCTTAAAAGCTGTTCATAGTCAAACATTGAAAAAATGAAATAAGATTAATTCAAAATCGAATATTTATTCTTGAATCTCCTACCTCTTTGGGAAAAACCACAATTTACCTCATACTCATAACTTCGAGTCCCTTCCTGCTATACACACAGGACTCTGCACAATGATTGTTAAAAGTGCTTGTGAAGGACTGTCTAGATAAATTGAAACATTTTTATACTAGTTTCTTGAAAATGTGTAGAAATATTTATCAGACAATAAATATTCAGTAATTTTACTAGAAGAGCAGTTTTTCAATGGCTATGAAAATGTCAGTTTGTGATTACAGTAATAAACTTTACATGTTATGATTGTTTTGCAACTTTTGCAAAATTCCTTTTTATATTTTTTAGAAAAAATTTCCTTACCATGATTTTCCACACTTTTAAACCAGTGTGTTCAGTGATAAACTTGGAGGATATTTAGATCAAGGAGTTTTTTTAGAGACTTTTATGACATAAAATTGCACATTGAGCAGTGGCAGTTATAAAGGAAGTGCTCCATACACATGAAAAAAAGAGGCTCCCTTTAAGTCTTTAGTTCAGTGAAAAGACTGAAATTATACAGGATGATGGACTGAAATCTCATGGAAGCAGGAGACTCATCACTACACTATAAGCCTCACATGGTATTTTGGGAACACAATATGCTCATTTTAAAATGATCTCTCAGTTTTTTTCCCTTGCCATTATCACTGTAGTCAGCATTATCTCTTGCTCCATTAATGAAGTTGATACTGGGCCCTGTATCTCCAAGCTCTTGCAGTCTAGGGTCAGTAGATCATGATGTTTTTCTAAACTTACCGTGAAGATAGAAGATGTTTTATTGATATATAATAAACACACCATAAAAACTTTTTTAAAAAGTGTAGAATTCAGTGGGTCTTAGTATGTTCTAAAAGTTGTGCAACCATCAGGACTAATTTCAGAACATTTTAATTTATCCAAAAAGAAACACTATACCCTTTCAGTCACTTCCCACCTCTCCTCCCCATCCCCTGGAAACCGTTAATCTACTTTCTGTCTCTAGGTATGTGCCTATTCTGCACATTCCATATCAGTGTAATCATACAATATGTGACATACGTGTCTGCATTCTTTCTTGAGATGTTTTCAAGGTTCATTTATTATATTGCATGTATCAGTACTTGACTTCTTTTTATACCGGAATAAATAATCCATTGTGTGGCTATACCACAGTTTATCTCTTCATCTGCTGATAGACACTCAGGTTTTTTCCACCTTTTGGCTATTGTGAATAGTGTTGCAATGAACATTGGTGTACAAGTATCTGAGTCACTGCTTTCAAGTCTTTTGGGTACATACCTAGGAGTGGAGTTAAAGGACCATGTGGTAGTTCTATATTTAACTTTTTGAGGAACTGCCAAACTTTTCTACAGCAGCGGCATCATTTTACATGCCCACTAGCAATGTATGAAAGTACTAATTTTTCCAGTTCCTCATCAACATTTGTTATTTTCTCTCCTTTTTAGTATAGCTATCTTACTCTGTGGGGAGTGGTACCTTATTGTGATTTTGATTTGCATTTCCTAATGACATGATGTTGACCATCTTCTCATGTGCTTATTGGCCGTTTATATATTTTTGGAGAAATATCCGTTTAAATCCTATACCTATTTTTTAATTGGGTTATTTGTCTTCTTAATGTTGAGTTGTAGAATTTTATATATTATGGATATAAGACTCATCAGATATATGATTTGCAAATATTTTCTCCCTGTCTGGATTGTCTTTTCACTTTCTTGATACTGTCCTTTGGAGCATAAAAGTTTTTAATTTTGATGCAGGTTAATTTACTTTTGTAAAAATGGTGTGGGAGCAGTGTCTAACCTCGTCTAACTTCACAAGGTACAAGGAGAATCAAGACCAACAGCCCAAGGCTGATTGCTATGAGGCAGAGTTCTGACATCAACCGTCCCTCCCACGGCACTCTCCACTTCTCTTCTGGGTTAAATGATTCATTGCAATGGCCACGCAGAACTCACAGACAATACTCTTGATTATAGGTTTATTAGAGAAGTAACAGGTTACAATTCAGGTTAAGGAACGCTCAGGATACAGTTCTTCCCATCAGGAGGACAGCCTCTTCCCAGCCGTGCTCGCAGGCATGTCTCTTTCTGGGCCCTTGGCCTCTGCCCTGCTCAGGCAAGTGTACCAAAGCTCTTTTAGCTCTGCCAATACGTGCCCAAAGGCACCCCACTCCTCCAGTATGTCTCAGCCCAAAGGCACTCAGCTTTCTTGCTCCATGGTCTGGGAAGCCAACTGTGCCATCTCTTTCCGGTCTCTCCTGCTGCCATTTCTGTGCCACCACTTCTTGCTGTCTTTAGTGTTACAGCTCACTGTTTCCTGGTTCCAGAAGCGTCTCAGCGTAGGGCTCCCAGGTCCAAAGGACATGCCCTGCTCTTGGCTCTCCTTTCTTGGTGGTGGTGTGGTCCCCTCTTTCCCACCTCTGGGATGGCTCATTTCAAGCCCAGTGGGATGGCAAACCTAACCAGTCCTCTTGGTGGGCCACAATTACCCTATTTGCACAGTCCCTCCCAATCACTTGGGTGGAGGTTACAAGACCGTGGTGAGAAAGGCCACAAAAAGTGATCCATTGCACCGCAACTTTTTGTGTGTGTGTGTGTTGCTTGTGCTTTTGAAGACATCTAAGAAAACATTGCCTAACTCAGTGTTCTGAAGATTTACACACATGCTTTTTTTCTAGGTGTTATATACTTTTAGCTCTCACATGAAGATCTTTATTCTGTTTTGAGTTAACTTATATATGATGTGAGGTAGAGGTCCAATTTCATTCCTTTCCATGTGGATAGCCAGTTATCCCAGTTATTTGATGTTTTTAAGCATCAGAGTTCTTTTACTAGATTTTAAAGTATCATTAAAATCACTGAGACCAAATGTTAGAAGGGACAATGGACCACGGGACCAATACAGCAATGCTGGTTAAGATTATTAGACTTTAAAAACAGGGAAATAGCATTATTCTGGAAGGATGTATCAGTCTGGCCAGGAAAATATATTCATACAATTACATTGCTGTAAGAATTATTATATTTCTTACTAAAATACATTTTTATTTTGTCATGAGATTTCCAAATTGTGTGTTCTCTTGTTATATATGTTTAACCTTTATATAATACTTCTTTATGTGCATAAGTCAGTATTAATGTTTTATATGAACTAACTTATTTAATCTTCACAACCCTACGAGGCATGTACTAATATTCTCATTTTATAGACAAGGATTTTGGCAAAGAGAGGTTAAATGACTTATCTAAATTCACCCCATTTAGGGGTTGAGTCAGGATTTTGACAGCCTGGTGCAAAGATGATATTCTTAATCACTGTGCTCTTCTAACGTAACGAGCTGATTATGTTCTTCAAGGAGGTCCCTGGGTAGCATAAACAGTTTGTGCTTGACTACTAACCAAAAAGTTGGTAGTTCAGATCCTCTCAACGGCTCTTCGGAAAAAAGATCTAGCAAGCTGCTTCCTTAAAGATTCCAGCCAAGAAAACCCTAAGGAGCTCATTTCTACTCTGTAACACATGGGGTCACCATGAGTCAGAATCAACAGCAAAGGGTTTGGTTTTTGTGTTCTTCAGATCCTTCAAAACTGCATTAGATGTGTTTACATATCTTGCCAATTTCTTTTAGACTGGTGCCATTTAATTTTCAATTTGTTTAATATTTATTTTATAGGACAAACCCATTGCTAAAAAAAAACCAAAAACGTTGCCGTCAAGTCGATTCCAACTCATAGTGACCCTATAGGATAGAGTAGAACTGCCCCATATGTCCAAGGGGCACCTGGTGGATTCAAACGGCCAACCTTTTTGGTTAGCAGTCATAGCTCTTAACCACTACATCAGCAGGACAAGTATTACATAAATACGAATTTAGAGGTGTTAAAATATACATACTGCGGGGCAATGAATTACTTAATATGGTCCTTCTAGCAAAAGGAGACAACAGAAATAAAATATGCCATAAGCAAAATACAATGCACCTAGAACCAGAATTTTTATACAGTATTGGCGTGTGCCCTAAGCAACTGGACATGGAACATAAACAGGCAACAAAATAGGTAGAAACTGAACTAATTCTCATATCTGTTTAATGATCATTAATCGATATTAACTGAAACTCTTAATGTGAGAATTAGAAAAGATATTAAAATATCAGAACAATATGTAAAATGGATTCTGAAAGGCCAGGAATCTTGTAATTTGAATAAATTAAAATAGCAGAGCAATGATTTGGACCTGAAAATGATACTAGAACACTTCAAAACTAGAGAAAATATCACAAGATATATTTGAACTTGAACATTAAGGCCCATAGTCTTTTACTGCCATCTGGAACCCTCAATTTTGAAAATAATTTTTCTTTAAATACTACTTCTCTAACTTCCAAAGGGAAAATGATGTTAGTTGCCAGAGTTAGCCCTGACTCATAGCAACCTTTCCTATAATAGAATGAAACGATGCCTGGTCCTGCCTCTCTCTATAGTCGATATTAGAAATATTTTCAGTAGTGACTCGGTTGCTGGCTCCATTAAGCTCATCATAAGCTGAGGTTTAACAAAGAAGAAATACAGTTCAGTTGCTGCTCAGATACCGTGTTTCTGTACAGAATTAGAAAATTTGATTAACTCCATTAGACTCATCAATGTATGGAGGCTTATAGAAACAGCTAATTCTGATTTTTTTTTTAATTTTGGTGATTTTGTAGAGAAGACTATAGCAACTTGATTCTACATTATAATCTTAAGCACATTAAAAATTCAGGTTTCATTATTGCTTGGAATAAAAACATCAACAACCAATGTAAGGATTACATTGAATTACTTTGGGAGCAATTGAGGGTTTGTATAGTGTTAAGAACATCAGTATTCACAGACTCAGACCTTTTTCTAGTATAGCTTTGGCAATGCACCTATTTCTACCCCAAACACGTTGCCATTGAGTCAGTTCTGACTCATGGTGACCCTATGTGTTACAGACTAAAACTGCTCCTTATGGTTTGCTTGGCTGTAATTTTACAGAAGCAGATGCCCAGGCCTTCTATGATGCCACTGGGTGGCTTTGAACTGCCAGCTTTTAGGTTAGTAGTTGAGTGCACACTGCACCACCCAAAGACCTCATTTCTACCCCAGGAAGATACTTTTTCTGGACCTGTGAGCTTACCCAGACCTTAGTATACCTTCCCTTACAGACTGCCTGTCAGACAGATTGAAAATACTTGCCTGATTCCTTCCTGCTGCCAGGATGGTGGGCTCAGTTGATGGTCTTGACAACCATTGAGTGTGGGAGGGAGGTACCCAGAGCCTAATAGGAAGGTTTTAATTCTGTGACCTCACCTCCCCACAAAACTGCAATTATCATTTCATCTGTAGTAGCAATGGCACTGGTTATTTGAGGAGCTGAAACAGTTTCTGAAAAACTCTTTTCCCAGTTGCTTTTCCCAGAAACTAGGAGAGTTCTTCCCTTTTCATGATCCTAGGAGGTAGCTGAGGGCTTACAGAGAGAGAATAGGAAATGCTGAGGTCTGAACCATTAGGGACTAGCAGAGAAGCACGTGAGTTTCACTGGATTCTGAACTTCCCTAAGAAGTTCTTTATCCCTCCTCCTGCACCAAAATCTACTCTGATCAGACCTCTGATCTACGTCGTTATTTTTTTCTGGGCAGAGAAATGCTACGTCACAAAGAAACGATGAGGATTTACCAATGGGGAAGAGTGAAAGGAAGAACATGTCAAGAATCAATATTAAAAATCACTAGAGACCAAATCGTACAATTCAGCACAAATGAATTTAAAAACAGATGAAAGAAATAATTTATATACCAAAAAAAAAAGAAAGAAATCTGTTGCTGTCAAGTTGATTCTGACTCATGGTGACCTCATGTGTTGCTGAATAGGACTGAGCTCCGCAGGATTTTCTTGGCTGTAATCTTTATGGCATCAGATTGCCAGGCTTTTCTTCCATGGCACTGCTGGGTGGGTTGCAACTGCCAACATTTCCATTAGCAATTGAGTGCAAACCATTAGCACCACCAGGGACCTATATATTTATATAGATATATGAGAATATATCTATTTAGATAGATACAGAATATCCAGTAGAGAGATTCTAAACTGAACCATATGCATAGAAGAAACAGAGAAGTCTATACAAGATTTTCTCACAAAAAGCACCAGATGCATAAGGTTTCACCATGACATTCTTCCAGTCTTTCAAGTACCAGATCAAGCAATGCTGCTTACATTACTTAAGAGGATTAAAGAAAATCTTCCAACTAATTTTTGAGAGTGAAACCAAAAATCTTCCAAAGATTAGGTCAAATATAATATTACAGACAAGTCTCACATATTAATAGAGATGAAAATACTAAACATGAGAAATATTGCAACAACACATTAAAATATTTCATGGCCAGGTTCAAGTTATATGAGGAATGCAATCATGGTTCAATATTATAAAATCCATTAAGTGTTAATTAATTAAATTTATAGAGTAAGAAGAAAGTCGTGTGAACATGTTCATACATGAAAAAAATGCTATTTGACAAAAATCTACAGGTTATAAAGCAATCTCTGGGGAATTGGTGTACACTTCCTTAACTGGATGCAACATGTATCACTGAGCCTTTAAGCTGTCATGTTACTTACAGGAAAACACTCGATTGAGTCCCACTAAAGCCAGAAAGAACATGAGTTGATTTCAAATCTCTAGTGTTGTGCTGGAAGAATTAGTCAAGGTAATTAAAATAAGGAGAGTGAGAGTGGACAACCTTGCAATCCTAGGAGGAAAGCATTAAGTCTTCACCATTAGGTATTATTTTAGCTGTTGGTTTCGTTTTAGATTCCCTTTATCGCTTGGGATGTTCCTTCGTATTTCTAGTTTGCTGAGTTGTTTTTTTTTTTTTATTTTAATTAGCAGATGTTGAGCTTTTTAAAGAACTTTTCCTGTATCCTTTGAGATCATCGTATGGCTTTGCTTTTTTTTTTTTTTTTTTGACATCTCCCAATTTCATTGTGAATATTATCAGTTTTTAAATGTTGAACCAGCCTAGCATTTCCAAAATAAACCCCACTTGGATATAGTGTATCATCCAACTTACACATTACTGGATTTGGTGTGCTTGTATTTTGAGGTTTGCATTTATGCCCATGAAGGTGTGGCATTTTCTTGTCAAATTTTTGTCTAGTTTTGGTATCAGGACCTCACAGTGGCTTAGAAGAGGAAGTGAAAATGGTTGCTGCTCTTCTATTTTCTGGAAAGGTTTTTCTGGAAGAGTTTCTTTCTTTGGTAAATTCACCAGGGAAGACATCTACCCTGAAGTTTTCTTTATTGGGAAGTTTTTAACCATGAGTTCTATGTATATAATACATATAGGCCTATCCAGGTTACTATTTATTTGTGAGTCAGTGTTGTTTTGAAGGAATTAGTTCCATTTCATATGTTGTTAGGTGCCGTTGAGTCGGTTCCAACTCACAGCGACCCTATGTACCAAAGAATGAATCACTGTCCGGTCCTGCAACGTCCTCACAATCGCTGTTATGCTTGAGCCATTGTTGCAGCCACTGTGTCAGTCCATCTCGTTGAGGATCTTCCTCTTTTTCACTGACCCTGTTCTTTACCAAGCATGATGTCCTTCTCCAGGGACTGATCCTTCCTGATAACATGTCCAAAGTACGTGAGACATAGTCTCACCATCCTTGCTTCTAAAGAGCATTTTGGTTGTACTTCTTCCAAGACAGATTTGTTTGCTCTTTTAGCAGTCCATGATATATTCAATATTCTTCACCAGCATCACAAGAAATTCATAATTTCATTTAAGTTGTCCATTTTATGAGCATGAAGTACAGCAAAACCTGTGAGAGCTGGAACTCAATGGAACTTCCTTGTTTTTCCGGGGAAGTTCTCAGGCTTTGCAGGGTGCAGTTTTACCACTTTCCTATCGCTCGTTTTAGTGGAAAATATTTGAGGTTTCCTTCTCTGACAGGTTTCTGCCTTACACAGGTTTTCTAGCTTTCACAGGTTTTAATGTAGTTCATAATATTCTTCTTATTCTTTTAATGTATATGAGTCTGTAGCATCCAACAACAGTGGCCTACATAACTCTAATCTTTTACCTCAATTTATCTGAAACATTAAGTTAAAATAGAGGGCACCTGTGAAAATAATGTGCATTTTGCAATTGTTTATGTAATGTTCTATAAATGTTAATCAGATTTAGGAAGTTGATAGTATTTGAAGATCTATGTCTTTATTGTTCCTGTTTTGTTTGTTTTGTCTAGTTCTATCAACTGCTGAGAGAGGAGTAGTAAAATCGCTTGTCTTTTGGAAAACAAAACAAAACAAAAAAATAGTCAGACGGCAGCCCTGTTTCACAGGACACAAACTAATTCAAACTGTTCAAACCAAAAAACAGGGACGCCTTAAGGGTAAGGAAGAGGGAAGCTCAGGTCCCGCCCAGACCCCGCCTACCTTGTCCACGCCCCGCCCCTTGCCGGGTGCACCGGCGCAGTTTCGTACAGACCCGGAAGCGGATTGCGCGGTGGGAAGGTCACAGGGAGGTGAGTGAATTTCCGTTTTTCTGGTTTAAATCTGGCCTTCGCGGTCCCCGTCTTCCACACCCAGCCCGGGGGGTGGCTCCTGACGCTAAAGTCTCCGTACCTGCCCTTCCCACTCCCGGAGATCCCCGCGTGGCCAGGAGACGTTCTGAACCCTTGTCGCTTAGCCACCGGCCGGGGATCCGCGTCCGTTTAGGTGTAAAATCGCGCTGAGGCGGGTCCCTGCCCCGGCTTTTCTGCCCTCAGGTCGTGCAGACGCCGCCTGTCGCGTCATTTTCCTGCTTAAAACGCTTCCCTGACCCCCGTCCGTCTGCGCCGGGTCCAGTCCTCACCGGGAGAGTCTCTGGCGACATTCCCGCTCCTCCTCCCTCAGTGTCGCCCATGGAGGGCAACGTAGGCCGCCCGTCCTCTCCTGGTCCTGGAACTCTGAGACACCACCTCTCTCCCGAGACCCCGTCCTCGCGTTTTCCTCAGGCTAGGTGCCGCTGCTCCGCCGGCCTCACCTTCGCAGTCACGGCTTCCTCCTTGACCTCAGTGTCGGGAGAGGTGTTCTGTGACACCTCATGTTCTTCTGTCCCTAGTCCTACCCCTGGAAGATGTGCTCTTCCCGGGCAGCGGGCATCTCATTCCATCCCAGTGCACGTGTGGGCGAAGGGATCGAGAGAAACTGAGAGCAGTAGCGAGAGAAATAGAAATACTAAGAGGAAGACTGAGAGCCATAAACAGATGGCAGAATAGAGGCTGGGGGAGGGACTTGCTAAGAGACGCGAAGAGTGAAAAAAATAAGCAGAGAAAGCAGAGCAAAAATGTAGAGAAAAGGGGGATCTCTAGAGAGTGAAGGCAAGTTGTATCTGTTTTAATTTTCTCTCTCCTCCCTGATCACTTCTCAGTTTCCTCCTCTGGTTTCTCCTGAACCGCCTGGTCTCTCAACTTGGGTAACACCCAGGGCACTGCGGTCCGTGAACCTCTTCTCTTCTCTGTCTACACTCACGGCCTTTCCCTATCATCTCACTGCTTTAAACACCTTGACATCTCCCAATTTCACCTCTCCAGCCAGACCTCTCCCCACATCTCCAGACTCGTGTCTAGCTGGCTCCTCGAAATCTCTGCTGGGGCCTCTCACGGGCATCTCCACCTTCAAATGTGCGAAAAATGACTTCCAAATTCCCCCAAACGTGTCCACCTGCACTTGTCAAAGGCTCAGTTAAGGGCGACTCCAAGCTTCCTGGGGCTCAGGTGAACATCTTGGTATGTTTTTAAAATAAACAAGATAATTCATTATTTCTAAGTGTTTCTAAGAGAAAAGATGGTTTAAAGACCCGGGACCCCTCTGATTTCATTTATCTCCTCATACACCTGCTCCAGCCATCCTGGTCCCTCACATGCAGCTGTAAACACCCTTCCTCCCTCAGCTCTTTGTTCTGATATCACCTTGTCAGGACTTTTCTGACACCCCATTTAATAGTCCAGCCACACCCTCACCCCACCTCTGGCCCGTAACGCCTGATCTGAATGTTTCTCTCTGTTCCTGCCCCCTTCCTCTGTCTGGATCCAGGTGACAGCTCAGCCCCAGGGGAGAGCAGAGCCACAGGTAACAGGTGTGCTGAGCTTGCCTCTTCTGAGCGGTCTAAGCCCTGGCTCCACAGTGATTACTGAGACATTTTGCAAACACCTTGCTTATGCCCTCTCCCCAGAGATCCCTCTCAAATAGTTAGGGTGGAGCCCATCCTCTAGGATGTTTAAACACCCCAGGTGATTCTAATCTGCATCCAACATTGAGCACAGGCTCTGGGTCATCCATTTCTGAGGGCTGAGACCAGCCCCCTTTCCAAGGGGAGGAGAAGGGACTCTGCTGTGCATGGGTTGTGGTGTCAGGGCCCGGTCTGTGACCTGAAGAGGAAGGTCAGTCCAGCCCAGATTGCCCTGCTGCGGCAGAGTGTGGGCTTCACCAGGAGGGGAGGGTGGTAAACTCACCTGTTGTTCTCTGTGTAGGAGGTTACTGTCCCTCCTGGGGCAGTGGGCAGTAGGGCCCATCCCTTCCCCATGGTTTTGTCCTCCCTGTGTGTGTGGTTATGGCACAGGTGCTGATTCTAAGAATTTGACAGCATATTTTCAACACTCAAGATTGATTTCTCAAGACTGATCTTGCCTGAGAAAGAAGCCCGAAGTGGAAAGAAACGCCTCCAGAATGGCTCTTTCCCAGGTAACAGTCATATTCCCATTTGGTAGCTCTATCCTCTCCTTCCTGAAATGCTGTCCTGAGAATTTGCTCATCTCCTCTGACCCTGACATGTCCTGCCTAACAGGTTCACTTGCACTCACCCTGGGCCTGACCTCAGTCCCCTCTCACCTCCACACAGATTCCATCTCATCATGACCCAGGGACATGGGACTTGTAAAGAGGCTCCATTTGGAGAGCATCCTAGGAAGGGCTTCACACCAGGCCTGGGTGGCACACATGAAGTGGGCCCTATGGGGGCAGTGAGGGTGGGAAGCAGGGAGGGTTTAGGGGCCTCTGTATGCCCTGTCAGCTCTCTGTTTACCAGTCTGGAAGAAACTGCACATTTATGTGCCAAATTGATGTGCGGGAGCAGCTGGAAAATTCTAGAGAAGGAGACTAATTAAGGGAAGTCCTGCTGTGCCTGATTTTATAATATACTCAAAGCTAAGTAAGTTAAGAAGTGTTTTTGGTGCAAAAATGTAAATCATTTGTAATTAAGTAGAAAGTTCAGAAACAGCAGTGATAATGTTTTATTCCATAATTGGTTTTAAAATATGGACTCGACCTAAATGTCTAACACATGTTAATGAGTTAATAGTAGTAAGAGTAGTAACTCATTACGTGTGTGCGTGTGTGTGCATATATAGTGGCCTTCTATCCAGTTCCATGCTGTTGGCCTTGAACGTGTTTCAAGTTTTCTCAATTAGGAAACTCTTTGTCAACATACTTTTAATGCTATATCAGTTTCTTAACTGTTGGATTTTTATCTGGGTTCAGGTGCTGGCTCTGCCATTTATTAGCTGTTTGACCTGAGGTGAGATTTTTAGAGTGTCTGTGACACAGTGGTCTCTTCTGTAACATGAGAACACGTCTGTCCCTAATGGGCTGTTATGTCATTATATTAGTTAATACATATGAAGCATTTCAATTAATGCCTAGTACATAGGAAAAGTTTAAAAACTTATTCCTTGCTGTTATGGTCATTATTGAACAATATTTAGATTCTGACCTTTCTTTGAAGCCACAGTGGACTTTGTCATCCCTGAAGAGATCACTCCTGCTCTGGCTCATCTAGAAATTGAATATTACTTGGTGTGTAGTACATAGACAACCCTTTGTTAAATATTTTTTATTTGTATATTTCTTTTATAATCCACAGAAATGTGACTTAGCAGATTTTATATTCTCTGATGGAAAAGTATAATACAACAAAATTAGGGAAAAAAAATTAGGGACATATAATTTGTTCAAAGTTCTTACTTGTGGATCCATCAGGACACTACAGTCTAATCACTAGTTAATACCTTTCTGCTCTCATTTTGTGTGAAGATAAGAACTCTCCCCATGTCCACTTGGTGAGATGTGTTTTTCATTACAGGCACTGTTGACATTCAGGGATGTGGCCATAGAATTCTCTCAGGAGGAGTGGGAATGCCTGGACACTACTCAGAGGGCTTTGTACAGGGACGTGATGTTGGAGAACTACAGGAACCTGGTCTCTCTTGGTGAGGATAATATCCCTACGGAAGTCGGGATCTGCCCTTGTATATCTTTGCAGTTTCCCTTGTGAGGGTCTTGGGAGCTGCTGCCTTACCTAGCATAATTTCAGATCCCTGCTGTTAAGGCAGAGATTGAAGTTGATTCAGAAATGAAAAGCTTCATAATGTGTCATCTGGACTTTAACCTTCCTTTCTTCTGATGATCTGCCCACTTCACTATAGATCAGTGGTGGTTCCAGAACTTGAGTACGCACAAAACCTTATGGCCAACTTTTAAAATACTGATTCTCTGGTTTTACCCCTATGCTTTTGATACACTAGTTCTTGGAAGAGAGATATCTGCGTATTTTAAAAATGCTTAAGCATTCAAAAGGCGGCAGGCACTGCAGATATTTGTGATCCATCTATAACGTCCTCTCAGCCAAACAAAGAGCTGGTGTTGTATTCTGGAAAAGCCACGACACATCATGTACCTTTTTTAATATAAGCAGGAATCTCTCTTTCTCAGTGGAATATTACTTCCATTTGGAGCAAGGGAAAGAATCTTGGACTATGGAAACTGAAGTGAAAATAGCAGAAAAACCAGGTGGGTGGGACTGTATCAAAGGTGTGAACACAGGTTTAAGAGTTCAGATGGGAAAGCCGCACAATTAAATATTGTTTAGGGAACTTCGCAAATGTGAGACGGCTGTGGAAAAACAAAAGTTTCTTTCTTGGGAGCTCTCAAAGAAAATTTTTCGTTCCCTGGACTTACCACTCTGTTCTTTACACGTGGAAATGTTCATTCTTCTACTCTCCAGTGGTGCTCTAGCTCATGCAGAGACAAAGGCAAAGTCTTTGTCAGGACCTACAATACTCTGTTATCTGCCCTCTATGACTTCTTGGGTACATTAACCATGAGGGGCATAGGGAAGGCTGTTTATATAGGGTCCTCTTTCTCCCTTGGTCTCTCCTTCTATACTCAGTTCTCAGTCCACACAGATCAGAGCCAAAGTCTCCCTAGTCCCCCTAGTCCTAGCCAAAGGCCTTCTCCAGTTTCCATTCCTTTTTATGTCCTTGGAGACCTTCTCAGGAGATGAGAAAACATTAGCTACTCTTCCATTGCATCTGGGCCCCCAGGAAACTGCATGGGACTGTCTCGAGCCTTCTCTTGCCTGTTCCTACACCTCAGCCATTTCTTCAGTTTGTCTTTTGAGACACCTCAAGACATTGTGTAGCAGGGAAATGGTGGGAACTTTTTCTTTTTTTGTTTTTTGAGATAGAAAAGTGCTAATTTATGCTAATACTGCTCTGGTAAGTATGGGACCAGATAGTAGAACAAGCATACAGTGAAGGATTTTTTGTGTGTGTGCTTTGGGTGAAAGTTTACAGCTCAAGTTAGTTTCTCATACAAACATTTATACACACATTGTTATGTGACCCTAGTTGCTATCCCTACAATGTGACCACACATTCCTCATTTCCACCCTGGATTTCCCGTGCCCATTCAGCCAGCTCCTATCCCTTTCTGCCTTCTCATCTCACCTTCAGACAGGAGCTGCCCATTTCGTCTTGTGTATCTGCTTGAACTAGGAAGCACACTCTTTACAAATATCATTTTATGTCTTCTACTCCAGTCTATTCTTTTTCTGAAGAGTTGGCTTCAGGAATAGTTTTAGTTCTGGATTAACAGAGTCTGGGGGCCATGTCTTCTGGGGTTCCTCCAGTCTCAGTCACACCATTAAGTCTGGTCTTTTTAGTAGAATTTGACTTCTGCATGCCACTTTTCTCCTGTGCCGTCAGGGACTCTCTGTTTGGTTCCCTGTCAGGGCGGTCATTGGTGGTACCTGGGCACCATCTAGTTCTTCTGGTCTCAGGCTGATGGAGTCTCTGGTTTATGTGGCCCCTTTTGTCTCTTGGACTAATATTTTCCTGTGCCTTTGGTGTTCTTCATTCTTCTTTGCTCCAGGTGTGTTGGGACCAATTGAAGCATCTTAGATGGCCACTCGCTAGCTTTTAAGACCCCAGATGCCACTCACCAAAGCAGGATGCAGAACATTTTCTTAACAAACTTTGTTATGCCAGTTGACCTAGATGTCCCCTGAAACCATGGTCCCCAGACCCCTGCCCCTGCTACACTGTCCCTCAAAGTGTTTGGTTGTATTCAGTAAACTTCTTAGCTTTTGGTTTAGTCCAGTGGTGCTGACTTCCCCTGTAGTGTGTGTTGTCCTTCCCTTCACCTAAGATAATTCTTGTCTACTATCTAGTTAGTGAATTCCCTTCTCTGTCCCTCCCCACCCTCATAACCATCAAAGAATGTTTTCTTCTGTGTTTAAACCTTTTCTTGAGCTCTTATAATAGGGGTCTCATACAATATTTGTCCTTTTGCAGTTGACTAATTTCACTTAGCATAATGCCTTCCAGATTCCTCCATATTATGTTTCACGGATTCATCGTTGTTCTTTAGCATTGCATAGTATTCCATTGTGTGAATATACCATAATTTGTTTATTCATCTGTTGATGGGCACCTAGGTTGTTTCCATCTTTTTGCTATTGTGAACAGTGCTGCAGTGAACATGGGTGTGCATATATCTGTTCATGTGACAGCTCTTATTTCTCTAGGATATATTCCAAGGAGTGGGATTGTTGGATTGTCTGGTACTTCTAGCTTTTTAAGGAAGTGCCAAATCGATTTCCGGAGTAGTTATGACATTTTACATTCCCACCCGCAGTGTATAAGTATTCCAGTCTCTTCACAACCTCTCCAACATTTATTATTTTGTGTGTTTTGAATTAATGCTAGCCTTGTTGGGGTGAGATGGTATCTCATTGTAGTTTTGATCTGCATTTCTCTAATGGCTAATAATCATGAGCATTTCCTCATGCGTCTGTTAGCTGCCTGAATGTCTTCTTTGGAGAAGTGCCTGTTCATATCCTTTGCCCGTGTTTTAATTGGGTTATGTGACTTCTTGTTGTTGAGGTTTTGCAGTATCTTGTAGATTTTAGAGATTAGATGGTGATTGGATTTGTCATAGCCAAAATGTTTTCCCAGTCTGTAGATTGTCCTTTTACTCTTCTGGTGAAGTCTTTTGATGAGCGTAAGTCTTTGATTTTTAGGAGCTCCCCGTTATCTAGTTTGTCTTCTGGTATTTGTGCATTGTTACTTATGGTTTGTATTCTGTTTATGCCATGCATTAGGGCTCCTGGCATTTCCCTATTTTTTCTTCCATGATCTTTACCATTTTAGATTTTATATTTAGGTCTTTGATCCATTTTGAATTAGTTATGGTGCATGGTGTGAGATATGGGTCTTGTTTCATTTTCTTGCAGATGGATATCCAGTTATGCCAGCACCATTTGTTAAAGAGATTGTCTTTTCCCCAATTAACGAACTTTGGGCCTTTGTCAATTATCAGCTGCTCGTAGGTAGATGAATTTATGTCTGGATTCTCAATTCTGTTCCATTGGTCTATGTATCTGTTGTTGTACCAGACCAGGCTGTTTTGATTACCGTGGCAGTATAACAGGTTCTAAAATTAGGCAGTGTGAGGCCTCCCACTTTGTTCTTCTTCAGTAATGCTTTACTTATCCAGGGCCTCTTCCATATCCATCTGAAGTTAGTGATTTGTTTCTCCATCTCGTTGAAAAATGCCACTGGAATTTGGATTGAGATTGCATTGTATCTGTGGATCACTTTGAGTAGAATTGACGTTTTCACAATGTTGAGTCTTCCTATCCATGAGCAAGGTATGTTTTTCCACTTATGGAGGTCTCTTTTGGTTTCTTGCAGTAGTGTCTTGTAATTTTCTTTATATAGGTCTTTATGTCTCTGGTTAGATTTATTCGTAAGTATTTTATCTTCTTGAGGGCTATTATAAATGGTATTGATTTGGTGATTTCCTCTTCGAAGTTCTCTTTATTCGTGTAGAGGAATCCAACAGATTTTTGTATGTTATCTTGTATCCTGATGCTTTGTGGAAATCTATTAGTTCCGGTAGTTTTCTTGTGGATTTTTTGGGGGTTTCTGTGTATAAGATCATATTGTCTGCAAATGGAGATACCTTCACTACCTCCTTACCAATTTTGATACGCTTTTTCTAGCCTAACTGCTCTGGCTAGGACCTCCAGCACAATGTTGAATAAGAGTGGTGATAAAGGGCATCCTTGTCTGGTTTCCGTTCTCAAGGGAAATGCTTTCAGACTTTCTCCATTTAGTATGATGTTGACTGTTGGCTTTGTATAAATGCTATTTATTATGTTGAGGAATTTCCCTTCTGTTCCTAGTTTGCTGAGAAGTTTTCTCTTGAATGGGTGTTGGACTTTGTCAAATGCCTTTTCTGTATCAATTGGTAAGATCATCTGGTTCTTGTTTTTTGTTTTATTTATGTGATTGATTACATTGATTGTTTTTCTAATATTGAACCATCCCTGCATAAGTGGTATGCATCCAAGTTGGTCATGGTGAATTATTTTTTTGATATGTTGTTGAATTCTATTGGCTAGAACTTCGTTGAGGATTTTTGCGTCTATGTTCATGATATTGGTCTATAATTTTCTTTTTTTGTGGTGTCTTTACCTGTTTTGGTATCAGGGTTACGCTGGCTTCATAGAATGAATTTGGGAGTATTCTATCCCTTTCTATGCTCTGAAATACCTTTAGTTGTAGTGGTGTTAACTCTTCTCTGAAAGTTTGGTAGAATTCTCCAGTGAAGCCGTCAGGGCCAAGGCTTTTTTTTTTGTTCAGAGTTTTTTAATTACCTTTTCTCTTGTTTTGTTATAGGTTTATTTAGTTGTTCTACCTCTGTTTGTGTTAGTTTAGGTAGGTAGTGTGTTTCTGGAAATTTGTCCATTTCCTCTAGGTTTTCAATTTTTTTGGAGTACAATTTTTCATAGTATTCTGTTATTCTTTTAATTTCAGTTGGGTCTGTTGTGATATCGCCCATTGTCTTAGTCATCTAGTGCTGCTGTAACAGAAATACCACAAGTGTATGGCTTTAACAAAGAGAAATTTATTTCCTCACAGTCTAGTAGGCTACAAGTCCAAATTCAGGGCATCAGCTCCAGGAGAAGGCTTTCTGTCTCTGTCAGAAGGAAGGTCCTTGTGATACATCAGTGTTCCCTTGGTCTGGGAGCATCTCAGCACAGGAACCTCAGGTCCAAAGGATGTGCTGTGCTCCTGGCACTGCTTTCTTAGTGGTATAAGGTTCCTATAACTCTCTGCTTGCTTCCCTCTTTTATATCTCAAAATAGATTGGCTTACGACCCTATCTGATCTTGTAGACCTCATCAGTATGTAACTAATCCATCTTATTATGTCATAGTGATAGGATTTACAACACATACAGAAATCACCTCATATTACAAAATGCCAATCATACAATACTGGGAATCATGACCTAGCCAAGTTGACAGATATTTTGGGGGACACAGTTCAATCCATGGCACCCATCTCATTTCTTATTTTAGTTATTTGCTTCCTCTCCTGTTTTTGTTTTGTCAGTTTGGCCAGTGGTTTATTGATTTTGTCAGTCTTTTCAAAGAACCAGCTTTTGGTCTTGTTAACTCTTTCAGTTGTTTTTCTACTCTACATTTCATTTAATTCTGTTCTAATTCTTATTATTTCCTTTCTCAAGGTGCCCGAGGGCTTCTTTTGCTACTCACATTCTACTTGTTTGAGTTGTAGGGTTAATGTTTTGATTTTGGCCCTTTCTTCTTTTTGGACGTGTGCATTTATTGCTATAAATTGACCTCTGAGCACTGCTTTTGCTGTGTCCCAAACATTCCGGTAGGATATGTTTTCATTCTTATTTGATTTTGTGAATTTCTTTATTCTGTCCTTAATTTTTTCGATAACCCAGTAGTTTTTGAGCAAGGTGTTGTTCAGTTTCCATGTATTTGATTTTTTTTCCTTACTTTTTCTGTTATTGATTTCTACTTTTATGTCTTTATGGTCAGAGAAGATGCTTTGTAATATTTCAATGCTTTGGATTCTGTTAAGGCTTGCTTTATGTCCTAGTATGTGGTCTATTCTGGAGAATGTTCCATGTGTGTTGGAAAAGAGTGTATACTTGGCTGCTGTTGGGTGGA
>NW_004444023.1:9068296-9085120 GCF_000243295.1 Trichechus manatus latirostris
GACTGTGGCATTTATCTTTTCAGTGTCTTTATTAAGCTTCTTTCTGGATGTTCTGTCCTTCATCAAAAGTGGTGTGTTGAAGTCTCCTACTGTTATTGTGGAGCTGTCTATTTCTCTTTGCAATGCTGTTAAGAGTTTGTTTTATGTATTTTGGGGCCCTGTTGTTGGGTGCGTAAATATTTATTATGATTATGTTCTCCTGGTGTATTGACCCTTTAATCAGTATATAGTGTCCTTTCTTATCCTTTGTGGTGGATTTTGTTTGTGTCTTTAAGTCTCAGGTATGTCTCTTGTAGGCAACATATAAACGGATCGTGTTTTATTATCCCTTCTGCCTGTCTCTGTCTCTTTATTGGTTCATGCAGTCCATTTACATTCAGTGTAATTATTGATAGGTATGAGTTTAGTGCTGTCATTTTGATGTCATTTTTTTGTGTTGTTGACAGCTTTGTTCCACGTAATTTTCTGTGCTGAGTTGTTTTTCTTTATGTATTTTCTTTTTGTCTTTTTCCTTGTTGATTTTGTATTTGGTGAGTCTTTATGTTTTTCTTGTTTTTTATTTTGATGTGTACAATTGTAGTTTTCTTTGTGGTTACCTTAATGTTTACCCCTGTTTTTCTAAGTTGAAACCAATCTTTTATTTCTTTATATCTCCTTGACTTCGTCTCCATATGGAAGATTTATGACTACATTTTTTAGTCTCTCTCTTTTGTTTTAATGTTGTCATCTTTTACATATTCATGTCTCTGTTTCCCTATTTTCAGTGTTTTAGCTTTGATTTATTTTAGTGACTTCCTTAACTGTGTTGATATCTGGTTACTCTGTCCTGTGTTCTAGTCTTGGGTTATCTGATGTTACCGATTTTCTAACCGGACGACTCCCTTTAGTGTCTCCTGTAATTTTGGTTTGGTTTTTACAAATTCCCTAAACCCCTGTTTGTCTGGAAATGCCCTAATTTCGCCATCATATTTGAGAGACAGTTTTGCTGGATATATAATTCTTGGATGGCAGTTTTTTTCTTTTAAGGCTTTATATATGTCATCCCATTGCCTTCTTGTCTGCAGGGGTTCTTCTGAGTAGTCAGTCTTATTGACTCGCCTCTGTAGGTGACTTTTTGTTTATCCCTTGCCACTCTTAAAATTCTTTCTTTATATTTAGTTTTGTCAAGTTTGATTATAATATGTATTGGTGACTTTCGTTTGGAATCTGCCTTTTGTGGGATTCAATGAGCTTCTTGAATAGATATCTTCTCATCTTTCACGCTATCAGGGAATTTTTCTGCCAACAAATCTTCAACAATTCTCTGTATTCTCTGATATCCCCCGCTGTTCTGGTCCTCCAGTCACTCGTAGGTTATTCCTCTTGATACAGTCTCACATAACTCTTAGGGTTTCTTCATTTTTTTAAATTCTTTTATCTGATTTTTCCTCAAATAAGTTGGTGTCAAGTGCTTTATCTTTAATCTCACTAATTCTGACTTCCATTGCCTTAATTCTGCTCCTGTGACTTTCTACTGAGTTGTCTAATTCTGAAATTTTATTGTTGGTCTTTTGGATTTCTGTTTGCTATCGCACTATGGATTCTTGTAGCCTGTTAAATTTGTCATTATGCTCTTCAGTACCCTTCTTAAGTTCCTCTGTTGGTTTGTCTGTGTGTTCCTTGCATTGTTCTGTGTTTTGCCTGATCTCCTTCCTGATTTCTTTAAGAGTTCCGTATGTTAATCTTTTGAATTCTACCTCCAGTAATTGCAAGAAGTTCTCTTCTTCCAGAAGGTTTTTCGACTCGTTATGGTGGCTTGCTAAAGCCATCATGGTCTGCCTCTTTATGTGATTTAATATTGATTGTTGTCTCCGAGCTATCAATAAGTTATCATATTTATTTATTTTATGTTTGCGTACTGCGTCCTAGCTTCTTGTTTCTTTTCTTTTGATATACTCAAATAGGCTGCTTATATGAGCTAGTTTGATTACTGGCGTCTTTGAAGCTCTCACGTCCGTCTCCAGGTGGCTAGAGCTGTTACTAGGTATGTGAGCCCAAGAGTCCATTTACTTTTCTTGTGTGGATTCAACTCAGGTGTCCAGGTCATTGGTCACCGAGTGTATGGTGCAGGCACTCACCTACAGTCCTAGAGGGCAGGGGTGATTGGAGTAGGCACAGGTATCTGGCTGCAGTAGGGGATCATGGGTTGATCAAGGCAGAGGGCTGATGGCTGCCCCTGAGGGTCTGGGTGGAAGGCGTGTCCCTGTTCCCTAGAGTGTGGAGGTAGGTGGGTTTTGCAGCCAGACTGTCAGCACTGAATGCTGTTGGCTGTAAGGACTGGTGGAGGCACCACTTATTCTTGGACCCCTGTCGCAGGTGGCTCGGTGGAGTGGGTGGAGCCACCAGTCCTCAGGCCCTCTATGTGGGTAGGTGAGCACCCTGCTTAACTGGCAGAGCAGTGTCAACTGTTATGAATCTGCCACTCCCTCTTATAGCAAATACAGATGAAAATGGGCTTCAGGTATATACCTTGGTATACTGTGCTAATGAGGGCCTATGGTAGTTGAAATGGACCCACTCAGGTCTATGCAAGTGTGCAAGGCATTCAGAGTCCGTGGACGTCTCATGCCTGTGCCTAGGCAAAGGGGCTGTGCCTGCCCTGAGTTCCCGGCTTAGAGGGCTGGCCAATTATTTTTTCCTGTTTGTTAATTTGTTCCCTCTCCAAAGCCAGGAGAATGGCTCAGGGAGCTTGACAGGTCCTACTTCTGGCCCAGAGGTCACAGCAATCTCTGAAGCTGGACCTGAGATCCAGAGCAGAGCGGGAGGGAGCAGGTAAATGGGAGAGATATATTTCCCAAAAGGAATGTTTTTTTTTTCATCCGCGCAGTAGGTTAGACACTTGTACTTATATTTCACTGATCAAGCGCTATTTCTTGCTGGTTCTGGAGGGTTGATCCAACTCTCTGCCACTCAGTCTCTCCCAATATGAAAAACGTGTCCCGAGCGCCACTGCTTCCTCTCTGCTTGCGTCAGCTGATCCAGCCTGCAGGGTGCCATTACCAGCTAGGTCAGGTCGGCTTCTGAAACATCTCTCCCTCCCCCTTCCGCTCAGTCTAATTTGTCAACTTTATGTTTGATGTTCAGGGCTCCTAGATTTTCATATATAATTGATTCACTTGTTTTTTTGAGTGTTTGTTGTAAAAGGGACCACAGGAAGTGTCTGACTACTCCACCTTTGCCCTGCCTTGGTGGGAACTTTTTGAGACTTAGCAGTACTGTAAAGACATTGTGGTCATTGGTGGTTCACGGGTGGTTTAAGCCTTTATGTGGTAGACCTGGGCTCAATTTCCAGCCAGTGCACCTCAGTGGAGGGTTGCATGTTGCTATGATGCTTAACAGGTTTCAGCCGGGATTTCAGATTAAAATGGACTAGGAGAAAGTCTTGGCAATCCACTTTTGTAAATCAGCCAGTGAAAACCTTGTGGATCACAAGGATTCGATTATGTGCATGGCGTCGCCATGAGACGGGCGAAGTCAACAGCAGCTGACAACACCAATGACTGTAAAGGCAGGGGACAGAGAGATCCTCTATTTAATTCCTCAGTACTAAATGGGGACCATAACTCAGTCTTTAAGGCATTTAAGCTAAGGTTTATAGGCAGAGCCTTTCTCACAATCCCCATGAAATTTGACCCATTTTCTTTACTCCCATATCTTGCATTTTCCAGCTTTCTACCTAGTCTGGAAACATAGAATAACCTTGGCTCTTCCTGATTTCATTTTCTCCTAAGTTTGTGTGATTTTGCCTCTGAAACATGTTTGTGTGTGTGTGTTTAATCCGTACTGTGAATCCCTGCCTTTTAATTGGAGAGTTTAATCTACTTACATTTAATGTAATTACTGATAAGCACTTTTGCCATTTTACTATTTGTTTTCTATATGTCTTAAAATTTTTTATTTCTCAAGGCCTCCATTTGTGTTAGATGATATTTTCTACTGTACTATTTTGATTCTCTTCTCATTTTTTTGATTACATTTTTTTTTTACTTTTTCAGTTGTTGCCCTGGTGATCACCATATTTTTGCAGGATATACTTTTCTTGGCTGGCAATTTTCTTCATTCAAGGTTTTATATGTGTCATCCCATTGCCTTCTTGACTGCATGGTTTCTGCCGAATAATCTGAGCTTAGTCTTATTGTTTCTCCTCTGTACGTGACTTCTTGTTTTTCAGAAGCTGCTCTCAGGATTCTTTGTCTTTGGTTTTGGCGAGTGTGATTATGATATGCCTTAGTGATTTTCTTTTGGGGTCTGTCCTATATGGGGTTCGTTGAGCTTCCTGTGTGGCCAGGTTTTCCTCTTTCATGATATTGGGGAAGTTTTCTGTTAGTAGTTCTTCAATGATCCTGTCTGTGTTTTCTGTTTTCTTCCCCTGTTCTGGAACTCCGATTACTTGCAAAGTTTTGGTTTTGATTGTATCCCACATAATTCTCAGGGTCTCTTTTTCTTCGTTCTTTTTTCTGAGTTTTCCTCAGAGTTGTATCCAAGTGTTTGTCTTCAGTTCCGCTGATCCTGTCTTCCACTGTTTAATCTGCTCCTCAGCCCTTCCATGACACTGTCCATTTCTGAAATCTTGTTGTTTATCTTTTGGGTTTCTAATTGTTGTTTTTGTATAATTTCTAGTTGTGAATTTATTTTGGCATTTTGTTCTTGCATTATTTTCCTGAATTCTTCCATTTTTTTGTCTGTATTTTCCATGAATTTGTCTGCCTTTTCTATGAATTTGTCTATTCCTTCCTCGTTTTTGTCTTCTTCTTGCTTCAACTCTTGGATAATTCTGAATATTAGAGATTTGAATTCCCTGTCAGATAGTTCTAGTACCTTTTCTTCTACCGAAAAGTCATCTGGTGGTTTATTTTGGACGCCATCCTGTCCTGTTTTTTAAAGGTTTTGATGTTGTCTGCTGTCTTCAGGGCATTCAGTAGTTATTTTTCTATTTATTGATTGCGGATTTGTTTCATCCTGTGGTTGTTTATTTTTTAATTTGGCTATGTCTGAGCACGTGTGCTGTGTGTTATTTGTTGTTTGCTCATCTATAGGCGCGATACTTTTTGCCTCCTCCAATTGGCAAGGTTAGTCGCTCAGATATGGTACAGCAGGGCAGGTCTAGCTGAAGAGAAGTTGCTGGGATGGGTAGTTTGTGGTTCTACAGCCACCAGGGCGGGCCGGTAATCAATGCAGGGCAGGTTCCGGTAGGCCGTGCCTGTGCTGCTTGTTGGTGTGATGTTAAGCACACAGTGCAGGTAGGCAGGGTGGAGGGGGGAGATTGTGATGTGTAGAGGTAAGATGGGTATGGGAGAGAGGAGAGGAACAGGAGCCAAAAACATACAAACATAAAAGAGGGCTAGGAGAGCTTGTTGTTGGAGTGGAGAGATGAGAGACTATGAAATGGAGAAAAAAAAAGGGGGAGAAGAAGAAGAAAAAAGAATAGAAAATAAGAATAAATAAAAATTAGAAAGAAAAAAGAAAACAAAGCTCCCAGGGATCCCACCAGTGCAGCTGTGAGGTCTGGGGAAGTTGTTCCCAGGTGTTGAAGTACAGCCTGGCTAGAAGGTGTAGAGGTGTCACTCAGTGCCAGGTATTTAGGGGATAGGAAGAGAAGCAAGGTACAGGGAGACAAAAAACTGAGTAATGAAGAAAGACAAAGAGGGAAAAGATAACAAAATAAACTTAAAAAAAAAACAAAACCCCCCCAAAAAACAGGATTAAAAAAACTATGAAAAAAGAAATGCTCTCAGGGATCCCTCTGCACATCTGTGCAGGCTGAGGGGGTAGGTCCCAAGCCACGCAGTACTGCCTGGCTAGAACGGGCTCCATATGCGACAAAAGAAAAAGAAAACACAATTCAAAACAAACCAACATAAAAGCCCTAGGATCCCACTAGCGTGGCAGCACGGACCATGAAGTAGTTTAACATTGGAGCACAGTTTCACAGCCTTTCAGGAAGAAGCAAAGATGGCGCATGGAGCCAAGTATTTGAGCAAAAGGAAGAGGAGGTGGTGAGAGGTAAGGAAGAGATCAAAAGAAGCAGAAAAAAGCAACACCAGCAGCCAACAAATGGCACTCAGGGAGTCGGCCAGTGCAGGTTGGTTGAATCCAAGCAGCCGGTGCTTCCTGGCCAAGAGACTGTGGCCGTGGGAAGCAGAGGAGGCTGAGTGGGGATGAAGAAGGGTGGGGGATGGGAAAGCATATATCGCTTGTTACCAGTTATTCTGTCTCCTGCTGGAAGCTCCGTGAAGCTGCTTTTTTGTATCCCCTGTTCACTGGTCTCTGATAGGAGTGCAAGATGGCGGATCCGTGCTGCGTTAGCTGATAGGGGACCTCTGCATGTATGTCTCCTCGCTCTCTCCTCTCTGTCAGTTTCTTATTCCATTGGGTGCTTGGCTGAGTTCTTTATCTCTTTATTTGATGTTTAGGGTTTCAGGACTGCTGTTTTCTCTGTTTGGCTTAGTTTTTCATATCTTTGCTGTGGAGGGACAGCGTGGTGCTTCTGCCTAGAGTGCCATGTTGCTGGAAGTCCGATCACCATATTTTTACACAAAATACGTACGTTATACATTTTTTTGCCAACTGTGCCCTGCTCCCCTGCTGAGGTATTTTTGTAAATGTGCTTGCTATGCTAAGTTTTTTTACATGTTGTTCTAAAAAAGATTAGCATAGTGTGCTTAGAAAAATACCTCACAGGAGGACTCAGTGGGCAGAAAACATATAACGTGCATTATTTGCATAAAAATGTGGTACAACATCATAATTTATAATGATCTGGTCTGAATTAATACCAACTGAGTTTTAATAGTTTACTAAAACTTGCTGTTGTATAATTCCATCCCTCTCTCCATACTGTTAGTGTCACAAATTACATCATTATGCATTGTGTGCTCATCAGCATATGTTTATAATAATTGTTTTCGGTAGTTTTTTAAATTATGCAGGAGGAAAAAAGAGATATTACTGAAAAATACATTAATACTGATTTTGTATTTACCTGGTTAGTTACCTTTATGATTTTTGTTTTTTTTTTAATGTAGATTTGAGTTACTCTCTAATGTGTTTTCATTTCAGCCTGAATGACTCCCTTTAGCTTTTCCTGTAGGGCAGGTCTACTATTGATAAAATCCCTGAGTTTTTATTTATCTGACAATGTCTTAATTTCCCTGCTTTTTGTTTTCCCCTCTAGCTGGGACCACTGTGTCCCATCAGCTAGTGTGAGAAAAATCATCACTTAACTCCACAGGGACATTCATGTTTTGACCACTGCATTTGCAACATGCCAACAGATGTTCTTTTAGCTACTTTTCCCAATAATTTTATTGCTAAATGGCAGTGAAAATCAATATTTTTATTGTAGGATTGGTTTGTGAGGCTGTATTATCATTATTAACATTATTATCCTAGTTGTTCATTGAGACTGTATGACTGTTTTATCATTTAAGTCCTTCAGCTTATATTGACTCAGACTATCTCCAGAAATATGACCATCTTATCTGATCTGTCTTTGTCGATTATAACACATGTAAAACATGACTACGTTGACTTAATCTACTCTAATGACAAGGAAGGTCTTGTGTAAAAAATGGTAATGGCCATGGACAGTAATAATGGTGAAAGATTAAGGAATTCCTTCATGATGCCAATCTGAGCATCTTGTTATGTTAGAATATCGGTTAACATTGAAACAAAAAACTTTCATACTGCAGTCACTATAATGTGTGCTGTTATAACAGAAGATATCATTGCTTCTCTACAGGATCCAGTACTCCATTGGTTCTCAAACTTGAGTATGCATCAGAATCACTGAAAGGACCTGTTAAAGCACAGATTGCTGGGCACCACCACATAGTCCCTGATTCAATATATCTGTGGTGGGATCTGAGAATTTTCATTTCTGTAAGTTTCCAAGTGTTGCTCATGCTGGTTTACTTTGAGAACCACTGTGTTCTCAGGTCTACTGAATCAGAAACTCTGGCCCTGGCACCCAAAAATCTCTGCCCTATTAAGCCATCCAGGTGACTCTGATGCATGAGAAAGCCTGAGAATCACTGATTAAATAACACTGAGGAAACACTGCATCCTGGTTAATTTATCTTTACCAAGCAGATGGATAAAGTTTCAAGGAAGACATTTTAATTTCATTGACTTGTCATTTAATGAGGATCTTTTTTTTTTTAATTCTGCATTTCCCCTGCACCTCGTCACCACCGATCTTCTTTCGTCTTCATGGATTTGCCGATTTTAGATATTTCATATAAGCATATTCATACAATATTTATCTTTTTGTGTCTCATTTATTTCACTTAGCATAATGTTTTCAAGGTTCATTCATGTGATGGCATGTATTAGAACTTCATTTATCTATTAGCTGAATAATATTCCATTGTATATACAGTAAAACCTGCAAAAGCCAGAACCTCTGTAAGGCAGAAACCTGTCAGAAGGAAAACTCGAATTTTCTCCACTACTCAAGAGCAATAAAAAAATGGTAAAACTTCACCCTGTCAAAGGTGGAAATCTTGTGAGACCCAGAAAAACAAGGCAGTCTTATCAAGTTCCAGCTCTCACAGGTTTCACTGTATATACCACATTTTGTTTATCCTTTCATCTGTTCATGAGCACTTGGGTTGTTTCCACGTTTTTGCTATTTTGAATAATGCTGTAATGAACGTTGGTGTAGATGTGTCTATTTGAGTCACTGCTTACAATTCTTTTTGATATATAACTAGGAGTGGTATTGCTGGGCCATATGTAAGTCTGTTTGGAACCACCAAACTTTTCCATAGCAGCTGCACCATTTTGCACTGCTGTCAGCAGTGTACAAATGTTTCAACTTCTGTACAACCTCAACCACAGAACTCCCTTTAGCATTTCTGGTAGGGAATGTCTAATAGTGAT
Organism: Trichechus manatus latirostris; assembly: GCF_000243295.1. Lineage (NCBI taxonomy): Eukaryota > Metazoa > Chordata > Mammalia > Sirenia > Trichechidae > Trichechus > Trichechus manatus. The sequence continues at coordinate 9,077,222 of NW_004444023.1, forward strand.
CAACTCTCTCAACTTCTGTTTATCTGAGAATGTCTTCATTTTTCCTTCCATTTTGAAGGGTATTTTTTGCCAGATACAGAATTCTTGGTTGAGTTTTTTCTTTCAGCACTTTCCATGTCATCCTACTGTCTTCTAGCCTCCATGGTTTTTGAGAAGAGATCAGCTGTTAATATTATTGAGGACCCCTTGTATGTGACTAGTTGCTTCTGTCTTGCTACTTTCAGATTGTTTCATTGTCTTTCTTTTGGATGTGTCTTGGTTTTGATCTCTTCAAGTTTATCCTGCATAGGATTTGCTGAGCTTCTTACATATGTAGATTCATGCGTTTCATCATATTTAGCAAGTTTTGAGACATTATATCTTCTAATATTCTTTCTGTCCCTTTCTCTTCTCTCATTCTTGGACTCCCATTATTCATATTTTGGTATGCTTGATGGTGTCCTTACAAGTCTCTTAGGCTCTGTTCATTTATCTTCATTATATTTACTTTCTGCTCCTCAGACTGGGGTAGTTTCAATGAACCTATTTACAGATTTGCTGACTTTCTTCTTCCTGATCAAATCTGCTATTCAACCTCTCTTGGTAGTTCTTCATTTTAGCTATTGTTCTTTTCAGCTCCAAAATTTACATTTGTGTCCTTTATATATTTTCTGTTCTTACTGTTATTTTCTATTTGTCAAAACTTTGTTCTCCTAGTTTCCTTTAGTACTTTGTCTATATTTTCCTTTAGCTCTTAGAGCATGTTTAAAATAGTTTATTTAAAGTGTCTACTAGTCCATTGCTTGGGCTTTCTTAAGTAGAATTTCTGTTAATTTCATTTTTGTGGTGTATGGGTGCATACTTTCTTATTGCTTTGCCTGCCTTGTTAATTGTGTGTTGAAAGCTGGAGTTTTAATATTATATTGTGGCAACTCTGAAAATCAGATTCTACCCCTTCGCCATGGTTTATTGTTGAATGTTGTCATTGCTGTTGTTGGTTTATTAACTTCTCTGAGCTAATTTTGTATGGTTTCTTTTCTTTGTCCTTTGTGGCCACTGAAGTCTGTTCACTTGTCTGAGTCATCGGTACTGATCTGCAGAAATTACCTAAAACACCTGGAGGGAAAAAAAAAACCTCCCACTCTTTGCAGATTGGCTTTGCATGTGTGTTGGGGAACACCTTAGATACTCAGGAACTCTGCCACAGCCTTCATCACTTCCTGCTTGCACAGAGCCTGACAGTCACTCAGAGATAAAAGCTTTGGGGCTTCTCAGGTCTTTTCTTACCATGAACCCAGACCTGGGCATACATATGACCTTGTAGAGTCCAAGGAATTATGTGGGAGCTGTCAAATCCCTTATTCCCAAAAGCATCTCATTCCCCAGTTTTTATTCCCAGGCTTTTCATCTGTCTATTGTTTGTCCCAGCTGTTTTCTCTTACCCCAGGTGGAAGTTCCTAATACATTTTCTTTAAGTGTTTTCAGAAAATGGTCCCTGGGTAGGATCTTCATCAGGTAGATTTCTGAGTTAGGCAAAATAAAGGCACGCCTTTTCATCCAGTTTTTCAGGGAGCCACCATCAGGTCAAAACAACCATTATTCTCTGAGAATAAAGTTTGTTCTGTCCCCTCCGGTACTATAAACCTGTATCAGGTTTGGGGACTATCATCTTCAAGGCCACTGCTGAGCTGGGGACTAGGAGATGGTGTCAGGGTAAGTTAAAACTCCACAGAGCTCTTAAATTGAGATTTAGGTGCCATTTTCTTGACTAAGCATGTGTTTGGTTGCTGTGAACCTTTGATTAATTTCTAGAATTCTGAGAGAGTTGATTCTAATATCATTTGCCAGTTTATTCACTGTTTTTGTAGGCAGACATTTGGAATACTCAACTCCACCATTTTTGCTGATGTCACCCTTCCCCATTGTTAACCTTTATGATATTGTGTGATTCTCAAGATATCTTTCAATTCTCATATTGTGTGCTCCTTCTGGAACAGAAGTCCTTTCTTTTGTCCTTAGGAGAGAACTGTTTGGAATTCCACACACTACAATTTTGTATCCATGTCAAGATGGATTGACAAAGTGGCTGCAACCGTGGGTGCAAACATAGCAACAATTTTGAGGATGGTACAGGACTGGACAGTGTTTCTGTTGTACATGCGGTTGCTATGAATCAGAACCAACTCGACGGCACCTAACAAGAACATAATTTTGTATAATTGTGATTACTTACTATTAACCTGCTAGATTGATCATGGATTACTAAATGTTTTATTTTTTTTACAATTTATAGGTGATAATTTTTCAGTATCTATTATGGAGTATACAGCAAGGCATCGATTATTCATGTTGCCAGAAAGCCTATTCTTCATGGTTATAGTTTTGTAACAGTTATTTAGAACAATATTTTGTTATTCTTCCCACAGTGTAATACTAAAATTTTCTGATTTTCCCGTTGCCATTTTTGTTTTATAATTCTAAGTTATCATTTACCTATTTTATTATTAGGTAAGTTTGTTGTAGATTGCTATGATATCACATAGTGCTATGCTTTTGCTTTTTTGTATTCAGTAATTATATATTAAACATGTATTAACGTAACCCGGATGTCTCCTGTGAGTTGATGTGTGCTTTGGGGTGGCTGTGGGAAAACACCCTTAACTACATGTAATCACCCTTTCTTTATTGAGGAATTCTGTACTTTGTGCTCCTAAACCTTTGAAGACCATAGCTGAAAAGTTCCATAGCTTTTCATTAAAAGAGCATATTGTTTCTCAATATAAAACATTTGCATTCAAACTCTAATATGAATCTTGTGATTTTTATGTGTCTTTCAGATATCTCTGCTAGATTTGTGGTCAAGGAATTACCACCAGAAAAAAATATTAATAAAGAAGAATTATATCAACCTGTGATAATGGAAAAGCAAGAAAGCTATGGTATTGAGTATTTTTACTTCAATGATGTCTGGGAAAACAAGTATGAAGTTAAGAGTCAGTGGGCACATAATGAACGAAATTACAAAGAAGTGACTATGACCCATGACAAAAATTACACTGGTGTAAGAGGGCAACAACTTAACAAATCCTGGACTGATTTACAACCAGAACAGTGTGTTTCTGTAAGAAAATGTGCATATCAATGTTTTAAACATAACTTATTTATAAGGAATTTGTTAAAACTAAAATATAACTTAGGCTATGCAGGAAGAAAATATAGGAAACATTTTCAAACTAACATTGGGTTAAGCTTTCAGGCACGTCTGGCAAAAATGCAGAGGTTTCAAACTGAGGATAAAATGTATGGTTGTAATCAAGTTGAGAAGTCTATCAACAATGGCTCCTCAGTTTCACTACTTCAAAGAACTCCTAGTGACAAAACCAACATTTGTAGTAAATATGAGAAGGTTATTATGCATCTTTTATTACTCACACGACACCAGAAAATACACACTGGAGAAAAACCTTACAAATGTAATGAATGTGGGAAGGCTTTTAGCCAATGCTCAATCCTCAACAGTCATCATAAAATTCATTCTGAGCAGAGACCTTACAAATGTAGTGAGTGTGGCAAAACCTTTACCATTCATTCAAATCTTACTCAACACAAGAGAATTCACACTAGAGAGAAACCTTACAAATGTAATGAATGTGGTAAGGAATTTACCAGACAGTCATACTTGTGGGGTCATGAGAGAATTCATACAGGAGAGAAACCTTACAAATGTGATGACTGTGGCAAAGCCTTTAACCGGCTTTCAAACCTCAGGAGGCATCAGAGAATCCATACTGGAGAGAAACCATATGAATGTAATGTATATGGCAAGGATTTTACCATACATTCACATCTTCGGGGTCATGAAAGAATTCATACTGGACAAAAGCCTTTCAAATGTAATGACTATGGAAAAGCCTTTACTGAGCATTCAAACCTTACTCAACATAAGAGAATCCATACTGGTGAGAAACCTTACACAAGTAATGAATGTGGTAAGGATTCTCCCACATATTCACACCCTTGGGATCATAAGAGAATTCATACTGGAGAGAAGCCTTTCAAATGTCATGACTGTGGAAAAGCCTTTACTGAGCGTTCAAATCTTACTCAGCACAAGAGAATTCACACTGGAGAGAAACCTTACAAATGTAATGAATGTGGTAAGGAATTTACCAGACGTTCATACCTGTGGGGTCATGAGAGAATTCATACAGGAGAGAAACCTTACAAATGCGATGACTGTGGCAAAGCCTTTAACCGGCTCTCAAACCTCAGGAGGCATCAGAGAATCCATACTGGAGAGAAACCATATAAATGTAATGTATGTGGCAAGGATTTTACCATACGTTCACACCTTTGGGGTCATGAGAGAATTCATACTGGAGAAAAGCCTTTCAAATGTAATGACTGTGGAAAAGCCTTTACTGAGCATTCAAACCTTACTCAACATAAGAGAATCCATACTGGTGAGAAACCTTACAAATGTAATGAATGTGGTAAGGATTTTCCCACACGTTCACACCTTTGGGGTCATGAGAGAATTCATACTGGAGAGAAGCCTTACAAATGTGACGAATGTGATAAAGCTTTTACTGGGAGTTCAAATCTTACTCAGCATAAGAGAATCCATTCTGGAGAGAAACCATATAAATGTAATATATGTGACAAGGCCTTTAGTCAAAATTCAAGCCTCACCGTTCATCAGAGAATTCATACTGGGGAGAAACCTTACAAATGTAAAGAATGTGGCAAAGCATTTAAGCAGTACTCAAGCCTCACTAGACATCAGAATATACATCCTGGAGAGAAGCCACACAAATGTAATATATGTGGTAGGGCATTTATCAAACTTTCACACCTGTGGGATCATGAAAGAATTCACAGTGGAGAGAAACCCTACAAATGTGTTGTATGTAGCAAGGCCTTTAGGCAACGGTCTGACTTCAAGATTCACCAAAGAATTCATACTGGAGAGAAACCTCACAAATGTATTCAGTGTGGTAAATCGTTTAACCAGTTTTCACAATGGACCAAACATCAGAGAATTCATTCTAGAGGAAATTAAATCTCTAGTCCTTCTCAAAGATTAATCAATCTCAGATATTAAATTCTACAGAGTAACTACAAGTCAAAATCATTTAAAAGGCATGACATGTTGAGTGTCAAAGGAACAAGGATGTCTGTAGAAAGGTCCAATTATATTCAGTCTATAAAATATTTTTATTCTGATATTTGAGGTTTCTTTAAAAAGCTACATTATTAATGTCAATCATTGGGAGGTGTGAAATGTGTTAATTTTATGCCTTCATCACAGACATTTGATGTGCCATCATGATGTTCCCCTGAAAGGGATCAGTAAGATGAAAGCGCCTACTTTATTAGGTAGGGTTCATTCACATTAAGGACTTTGAATTTTAAAATATAATACTGTATAAATGAGAATGAGACTGTGGAAAGGGGAAGAGAACAGATATGAAACTATAAACTTAATCATCATATTTAATATGTTCAGGGTCCCTTTCTACAAGTTTGTTGGTACGATGGGGGGCCACTGTGGACTATCAGAAAGGAGTGCTCTGCCAGCTGACCATGAAACACAAAGAACGGGCCAGAACATTGAGAGATTGAACTTTTCATTGCAGCAGTATCATAAGCTACCAGGGACTGCTTATATGGTGGAGTAATAGAAGGGAAATGGTCACTCGTTTGAAAAGAAATAGATGTTGTGTATCAAAGATTAATGAAAAAATCATCGTACTCTTGGTAACTGAATAAAGCAGTTATCAGGGAGGAGAGATGAATCAAAAGAATCAGAATGCAGTACATATGTGGGATTCACATAACCACTGATATGCATTTTGCTACCATTTTATTTAGAACGTATTAGTAGTCATGTTTTAATTAATAAAATTTAATCATTTTTAATTAGCCTGAATGGTTTTTCTTCTATCAAGTCTATCCCACATCACTGAGGTACTTCATAACACACTAACAGTACACTTTAGGCTCTCAAGGTTGAATGGCATCTATAATTTCTTTCCATGGTAGGATAAAACAGTATACAATTTTGGGACTATATACTAATAATTTGCACCTGAGTTGTCTCCACACTCTGTCCCTTGGATATTTATGTGGCTATAATAAAATTTTGCAGTTTCAGATTCTGCCCTCCTAACATCTACATCACTAGTCATGAATGTGACCATAAAATTATATACCTACATGACCCTTTTTTATCGTGAAAATATACACAAGACATTTGCCAACACAACTTCCACATTTACAACTTAATAACATTGATTACATTTTCATGTTGTGCCACTATTACTCCTATCCTTTTCCAAAATATTCCACGATCATTAACATAAACTCAATGCCCCCAAACAGTCCCCCTTTCCCCCTCCCTCCCCTGGTAACAATATTTTGGTTTCTATATATTTGCTTATTTCATATAAGTGAGATCATTTGACTTATTTCAACATGGTGTTTTCAGTGTTCTTCCATGTAGCATGCATCAGGATTTCATTTCTCTTATGGCTGAGTAAGATGTGGCAAATGAGAAAACACAGTGATAGTATCCTTAGAAATGCAGGAAAGACAACATACAGGGAAGACTTGAAATGTGGAGGTGTCCCTTTATCTGTTCCATGATGTCAGGGTAACAACATATGATATGGTGTGATGAACTAATGTTGAAAGCCATGAGATGGTAGATTGGGACATGCTGTGGGTTTCTAAGGATCGTAGAAGTGGAATCCAGACACCATGATTTAGAGAAATTACTGGACAGCACTGAGAACCATATACTATTAGAAAAAAGAGTTATTATACTTCCTTGGGCCAGATCAACAGCATTGTGAATGGAAGAGGCATTCTGGATGAAGTAAACTTTCTGCACTTAATTTAAAAATGTCATGGTCAGCGAATAGACCAGAGCTATTCCTGAGCAATTATTATCAAATTGTATAGTTTTAAAATATTGCTTGATGGATTTTGACCATGATTTGATGGATTATAAAATATTATATTTTGATTTTTTCTTTGTGTTATAATGTGTTAAACATTTTCAGTGTTCATGTAAGCTAAAATTCATATTCATATTTTATGACAGATTTGAGTATACATTTATTAGGTCATTGTTTTTCACATTTTTAATCTTTAATAATTACATCAACTTTATGCTGTTATTACAGGAAGATGTATGTTACAATATTTTCGCTTATTGAGGACAATCTTTTTTTTAACATGCCCATTTTACTCCCTTGGAAATTTCTTAAGCAACAAAACTCATAAGCAAATTGGACTATGATTCCCACTTAAAAATGGCTAATCCCCTACTGCTCTAAGTTGGCTCTTTCATATTTACAACAGGAACAGGAGAATCCATCCTGAATCCTTTTTCTTGCGAACATGGATAGTTGATATAATTGCATAATACAGAATAATCAACCCAGAAACAATTCTAAAATTTATTCCGGACACCATGTCTCTATTTGTCACTTCTTAATCTCTTTTAGAAATCCACTAAGATACCTTGTTGAGTTTATCTTTGTGTGACTCTCAATTTTACCTGAAAATATTTTAAATATGCTAATATTACTGTCGAACCATGATCATATTTCAATTGACCTCCATTTCTCAAAATGAAAAGTTAAATGTATAACTTTATTTTCCCTCCAGCTTCATCCCATGAACCTGGAGATAATGTTTTAAAATATTTAAACCCAGTGAAAATATCACAAAATATACTTGAGCTTGACAGTGAGTGAACTGTCAAGGCAATGAGTGAATGCCATAGTTTTTTCTACCACCTGGAACCCTATTTTTTTTGTTGTACTTCAGGTGAAGGCTTACAGAACAAATAGTTTCTCATGAAACAGTAGTACACATTGTTTTATGACATTGGTTAACAACCCCACAACA
>NW_004444023.1:9085220-9124195 GCF_000243295.1 Trichechus manatus latirostris
GGTGAAGGCTTACAGAACAAATAGTTTCTCATGAAACAGTAGTACACATTGTTTTATGACATTGGTTAACAACCCCACAACATGTCAACCCTCTCCCTTCTCGACCTTTTTTTTTTGGTGAAAATATACATAGCCAAAGATACATCGTTTCAAAAATTTCTACATGCGCAGTTCAGTGACATCAACTATGCTCTTCCAATTGTGCTGCTATTCTTTAGATGAAGGCTTACAGAACAAAATAGTTTCTGATTTAACAGTACACATGTTGCCCTATGACAATGGTTAACAACCTCACAACACATCAACACCATCCCTACTCAACCTTGGGTGGAATCCTATTTTTTAAATTAATTTTCCTTTAAATGCTCCTGACTTCCAGAGCAAAAACAGCCTCACACTGATCAAGCAATTAGAAATGTTTTCAGTACAGATACAATTACTGTTTCCATTAAGCTCATCATACACTAAGACTTAATGAAAAAACAAAGAGTTCAGCAATTCTCAGACACTATTTCTGCACAAAATTAAAAAATTCATTTAACTCCACCTGACATCACACATGTGGAAGCTTTATAGAAACCCCTCATATAATTCCGGAAAAATTTCAGTGATTTTGTAGAGAAGATTTTATAGCAAATTTATTTCCACATTAGTCTTAAGCATCATAAAAATCAGGTTTCATTACTTCTTGCACTAAACATCAACAACCAACATGGGTTCCATTAAATTACATTGAGAGCAGTAGAGATTTTTGTAGGGCTGTGAGCCTCCAGTCTCCATAAGTTAATGGCATCAGGAATTACAACTCCCTCCTGTGTGTCTTGGCACTGAACCAGTTTCTAACCCAGAAGAATCTCTTTTCCCTACATGATCACTTACCCAGACTTCTTTTGTGTTTGGTATAGCTTTTTGACATTTGAAAATTTATATTAGTATATTTAAAAAAAAAAAAAACAGTTGCCATTGAGTTGATTCCAACTCATGGAGACCCTATGTCAGAGTAGAACTGTGCTCCACAGGGTTTTCTTTCTTTTTTTATTGTTGCAAATATATGTATATAACACATTTGCTAATTCAACATCTTTCAAGTGTACAATTTAATGACACTAATTACATTAATCATGTGCAATCACCACCAATAATCATTACCACAATTTCCATCAACATAAGCAGAAGCTCATACCCAGGCTTCTGGTACACCTTCCCTACATTTTCTGCCATCAGACTGAAATAGAGAATACTCACAACTTCTTCTCACCGCCAGGATGCTGGGATCACTGCAAAGGTCAAGACAGCTAGTGTATGTGTTTGTGGGAGGGAGGCAGTCAGACCCTGAGATAAAGGTTTGTGATTCTGTGACCTCACCTCCCCACAGAACTGCAATTATCATTTCACCTGTAGTGGCAGTTATATTCCACACATAGGGTGCTGATTCTATCCCTGGAAAACTTTCACAGTTGCTAATTACCAAAACAATTAGAATGTCTTGAGCATCTCCAAAGTGACCACTGGTGTGTTTGGAAGAGGCTCTTCCCTTTCTATGATCCTTAGCAGCAAACAGCTCAAATGCTGAGATCTGAGCCATGAGGGATTGATACTGAAGCACATGTGTCTTACTAGAGTCTGTGCTTCTCTGAGAAGGCTTTAAAACCCCAAAATCGAATTCTTGGATTTTCTTCAGACCACCAACCTCCACCATTATTTCTTTAGGAGCAGAGAAATGCTACCTCCAAAAGAACTCAAAGATTTATCAGTGGGGTAAAAGTGAAAGGAAGAACATGATGTAAAGAATCCATATTAAAACTCATTAGAGACAAATTTGTATCTCCAAACCCATGGCTGTCGAGTCAATTCCAACTCACAGTGACCCTAAAGGACAGAATAGAACTGCCCCATAGGGTTTCCAAGGAGTGGCTGGTGGATTCAAACTGCCAACTTTTTGGTTAGCAGCCAAGCTCTGAACCACTGTGCCACTAGGGCTCCTTGGATAACTCAGTGTAAATTATTTTGGAAACACAGATGAAATGGAATATATATACAGTGAAACCTGTGACAGCCGGAACTTGACGGGACTGCCTTATTTTTCCAGGTCACACAAGTTTTCAGCCTTTGACAAGGTGCAGTCTACCACTTTTCTATCATTTGTTTTAGTGGAAAATATTTGCATTTTCCTTCTCTGACAGGTTTCTGCCTTACACAGGTTGAGACTTCTGCAGGTTTTACTGTACACACACACACATATGTATATATATATGTGAATATAACACATGCATATGTATGTCCCCAAGTTACGACATATTTGAGTTATAACAAACCACACTTATGACCGTCTTTTGTACATCTTATTTATTGTTAGTATTATGTAGTACACACAATGTTAAAATATATCTGTAAGTTTATATGTAATGTTTCCAACCCCCAAAGACAAATGAAGATTGGATTTATAAAGATACTGATAATAAAAGGCAATAAAAATGAAAACCAAAAAAAAAAATCAGGTATTCAACTTACGTCAGAACTAACTTACCATGTAGTCTTTAAAATAGAACCCCACTGTAAGTCAGGGACTACCTGTACATACACATAGACCCTGATTAAGGGTTAAACACTCGACTACTAGCCAGAAGATTGACAGTTTGAATCCACCCAGAGATGCCTGAAAAGAAGGGCCTGGTGATCTACTTCCGAAAGGTCACAGCCTTGAAAATCCTGTAGAATGCAGTTCTATTCTGCAGACATGGGGTCATTGGAATTGACTGGACAGCAAGTGGTTTGGGTTTTTTTTATTTTTGCTTTATGATGCACACATATATAATTTAATTCACATTTATAGAACTAAAGGAGTCCCTGGGTGGCACAAACGATTGAACACTCTGCTATTAACTGAAAGGTTGGCAGTTCAAATCTACTCAGAGATAGCTCAGAAGAAAGGCCTGGTGATCTATTTCCATAAGGTCGCAGCCGTGGGAAATTCTATGAAGCACAGTTCTACTCTGAAATACATGGGGTCACCGTGAGTTGGAACTGAATCATGGAATCCACTCAATGGCAACTGTTTTTTGTTGTTGGTTGAACCACTGACCTTTCAGTTAACAGCTGCATGCTTAACCACCAGGGCTCCATATATACACACCTATATAATTTAATTCATATTTATAGAACTAAGGATAAAGTCATTTGATCATGTTCGTAGACATAAAATGCTATTTGGCAAAACTCTATAGAAGATAATGGTAGAAATTGGTCTAAGGAAATTGGTGTACACTTCTATAACTTGATACAATGTATATCCCTGAGCCTTTAAACTATCATCTTACTTATATAGGGAAACACTTGATTGAGTCTCACTAAACTCAGAAAAAGGTCCCTAGGTGGCACAAACAATTTGTGCTCAACTTCTAACCTAAAAGTTGGTGGTTTGAACGCACCCAGAGATGCCTTGGAATAAAGACCTGTGATAAGCTTCTGTAAAAAACAGAGCCAAGAAATCTCTGTGGAGCAGTTCTACTCTGTAACACATGGGGTCATGAGTTGGAATCAACTCAATGGCAACAGGTAAAGAACATGAGAAGATGGAAAATCTCCTCTACAGTTTAGGACTGTATTGGAGAAATTAGCCAAGGTAGTTACAAAATAAAGCATGAAAGCATTCACCATGAAGTATGATCTTGCGAGTTTTGTTGTACATGCCTTTTATCAGGTTAAGGACTGCGGTGTAATGCATCACTTATATATGACCTTTCTTGCCATGGACTTGTAACTCTCACTGAATAACTGAGTGAGGCTATGCAAATAAGGTACTTGTGGCCCACCAAGGAGACTGGACAGCTTGCTAATAATGCAAATAAGGTGCATGGAACCCCTGGGGGTGGGAACATGCAAATAAGGTGTATGGAACCCTAATGAGACGATTGGTCAGTTTTGCCATTCCACTAGGATTAAAAGAGAGCCAATCCCAGAGCAGAAGGGGAGACCTCACCACCAAGAAAAAAAAGCTGGGCGCGGACCACGTCCTTTTGGACCTGGGGTCCCTGCACTGAGAACCTCCTAGACTCAGGAAAAGAGACAGAGAGCTGTAACACTGGAGATGGTGTGGTGGGCTTCCCAGCCCATGGAGCGAGAGAGCTGGGCACCTTCAGACAGGAGGCTTGCTGGTGGAGTGGGGTGCCTCCGGCCACTTGCTGGCAGAGCTAAAGAGCTCTGTAACACTTGTTCAGGCAGGGCAGAGGCCAGGCCGAGGGGCTAAGGGGCCAAGACATGTGTGCCTGTGGGCACGTCTAAGAAGAGCCTGTCCTGATCGAAGAACTGTATCCTGAGTCACTCCTGATCCTAAATTGTAACCTGTTACTTCCCTAATAAACCCAGTAAGTGTGAGTATGGTCCATGAGTTCTGTGCTGCCATTGTAATGAATTACTGAAACCAACAGAGAAGTACAGAGTGCCATGGGAGGGATGGCTGGTGTCAGAATTGGTAAAAGGTTGGAGAGTGGAGGTATGTCTGACCTCCACATCATAGGAAACAGCTCTGGGCCAATGCTGATGGTGACTCTCCTTCCCTCATGTGAAGTTACAGGAAGTCAGATGCCCCCACCACGCCATTTTTACAAGGATAGTCCCTTATATTCCTACTTTGCTGAGAGGGTTTTTCTTTTTCTAAGTTATAAATGGATGTTGAATTTTTTTTCAAAATTTTTTCTGTATCTGTTGATATGATCATGTTGTTTTTCTTCATTAGACTATTGATACGATGCATAGAACTGATTTTTTAATGATATTTTATTGTATTTTTGGTGAAGGGTTACACAGCAGTTTAGGTTCCCATTCAACAATTTCTACACAAATTGTTCAGTGACATTGGATACATTTTCACAATGCGTGAACATTATTTCCATTCTGGCTGTTCCGTTTCCATTAATCTAGTTTCCCTGTCCCCTTATCTTCTCATTTTTGTTCTAAAGTAATTGTCAACCACTTGTCTTATACAGATGATTTTTTTAGGTTATTTTTTAAAAGGGCACAGTATAACGGGTGATATTCTTTTTTTGTGAGCCAATCTGTTATATAGCTAAAAGGTGACCTCAGGAGCTCATTTCAAGGTTTAAAGACTATTTCAGGGCAATAGTCTCAAGAAGTCCTCCAGTCTTAATCAGTCTAGTAAATGTGGATTTTTAAAGAATTTGAGGTTCTGTTCCACATTTTTCTCCCATTCTATTAGAATCCATCTATTGTGGCCCTGATCAGAATGGTTGGTAGTGGTAGCTGGACACCATCTAATTATTCTGGTCTCAGAGTAGTCGAGGCCATGGTCGTGTAGACTACTAGTCCTGTAGACTACTAGTCCTGTAGACTATTAGTCCTGTAGACTAGTTTCTTCGAGTCTTTGGTTTCCTTGTTTGTCTTTTGTTCCAGACGAATAGAGACCAACAGTTGTATCTTAAATAACCTAATGATTGATTTTTAATGATGAAACAGCCTTGCATTTCCAGAATAAACCCTGCTTGGCTATAATGTATTTTTCTATTACAGTGAAAACTGTGAGAGCCAGCACTCGATGGGACTGCCTTGTTTTTCTGGGTCTCACAGGTTTTCTGCCTGCAGGGTGCAGTCTTACCACTTTTCTATTGCTGTTGGTGGAAAATTGTGTTTTCCTTCTCTGACAGGTTTCCGCCTTACACAGATTCTGGTTTTTGCAGGATTTACTGCATATTATCTCTGGCTTTCACTTGCTCATATTTTGTTGAGCATTTTTTCATTTATGTCCATGAGGGTCTGTAGTTTTCTTATCTTTGTCTAATTCTGGTATAAAATGAGTTGGGATGTGTTTGCTCTTCTTCTATTTTCTGGAAAAATTTGGGTAAGTTAGTAATATTTCTTCCTTTGGTAAAATTCATCAGTGAAGACATCTGGGCCTGGAGTTTTCGTTGTGGAAATAAACAGCGATCACCTGTTTATTCAGAGCTTGCTATAGCAAGAGAGTCAGCAACTATTTCTTTCATTTAACAGAAACTCAAAGGTAAGCAGTGGAGTGGGAAAGCTTTATAGTAAAAAAAGAGAAGGCTTCCGGTGTGCCCTGATGGAAGATGTTGGCATGGGGAAACTGGAAGTAGACTAACTAGAAGAGGAGCACCCTATGTGATTGATTAAAACCACCAGTTGCCATTCAGCAAATTCTGACTCTACGTATGTAGAGTGGAACTGTGCTACATATAGTTTTCAATGGCTGGCTTTTCAGAAGTAGACTGCCATGCCTTTTTTCAGAGCCTCCTATGGATGGAGACTCAAACCTCCAAACTTTCAGATAGCAGCCAGGTGTGTTAACTCTTTGTACCATGCCAGGAAGGACTCCAAGTGTGGAACAGAATAACAAATATAAGGAAAAACAAACAGAACTTGTATCTATTTTTTTTAAATGGTTTTCAGCAATAGTTGGTGACCTGATGTATCATATGACTCAGCTCTCTACCCCCACACTTTAGGTCCTGCCCCATGAAAGTCCCTAGAATTGAGCGCAGGTGTTGTCTGTCTCCTGGGTGAATGAGAAACAGAAATGCAAATTACATTCTGATGGGAGTCAGTATGAAACTACACATTCCACACAGTTTTGTGTGTCATATTCTAGTTTCCATCCCCTACACAGGCAGCTCCAGTCCTGGTTTAATAAGCCCTTCTAATTTTCTAGAGTCTCAGACATTCCCAGGTCCAACATTGATCCCCTACCGAGGTCCCATCTCCCGCACGGCTGAATTACTCCTGCCCTACTCGCAGGACAAGTTTTTCCACTCACTTCTCAAAATAATCCTTCTGGCTTAAACCGTTTTTATCTTGAGGAAAACATCTCAGCTTCCAATATTAGTGGCCCACACAACGCTAAGTTTTTATTTAAACTGCTTGAAACATTAACTTGAAATATGCAAGAAGCAGGCCTGCTCCACAGGACACCGTAAATATTCAAAAGACTGTAAACGCCGGATAACTCAGTTTCGGATGGGCCAAAGGACTTCTTGTTGTTAGTTGTTGAGTCCATTGTGACTTAAGCGCGCCTCCATGTGTGCAGAGGAGAGCCTCCAACGCACCTTCAGTTGCTAGTGGAGCGGTTAACCATTTGAGCCACCCAGCCACCTAAGGTTAAACCTAAGGATTTACACGGCCCTAAACGCCCTGCAGCATTGGGGCGACGAGTGAATCCCCGCGACGCTGCAGCGCCCCCAACTCCGACCCCGCCAAACACATGCGCACATACAATTTCCGGCAGACCCGGACGTGTATCCAGCACAGCGAAGGTCACGCTCGGGTGAAGGAGTTTTCATTTTTATCTGATCTTACCTGTGGTTCCCAGCTTCCGTCCATAGTTTTCCACACTCAAAGTCCAGGGGTCGCTCCGTAGGTTAAAATCCTCACACGGGCCCATGCCACCCACAGTGAGTTCCAGCGTGGCGATGAGGTGCCGAGTCCAGTCTTCTGCGGGGTCCTGTGGTGGCTTCCGTTTCCGGTTGCAATCTCTCAGAGGCCGGTTTCCGCCCCGCCCTTTCTGCCGTTGATAGAGATAGTAACTGCCTGCCGCATTTTCCTGGTTAAAACTCTTCTTTGACTCCCCTTTCTCACCCCTATTCTGTGTGAAGTACTTAAGAGATGTATTCATGCCCTTCGCACCCCCTACCCCTCCTCGCCCCTCTCAGGCAGTGCCGACCTCGCCGTTCCACGTGCAGTGCGGGACACAGTGACCTTTCCCTGCCCTGGGACTCTGAGGACTCCACCTCCCTCCTGAGAGTCTCCATATTTGCATCTTCAAGTCTGTCCCTGCCTTTGGCAATCACTGCCTTTGGGAGGTGGCTGAGCCCCATGTTAGGGGAGGTGACGTGCTTTTGTCTTGTAAACCATGTGTTTCCTACTTTCCAGGAGAAGTTACTACCTTGCAAACTTTGCTCTTTGGTGGGTTATTTAGGAAATAATATCGGAGTTATTATTCCCTCTCCTTGAGCATAGACAATGTGACCCAGCTGGAGCTGGGCTCACAAGGACTCACAAGGACACATCAACTGGGCCCTGAGGTATAAAGATAATAGCTAAAATAATCTTGGAAGGTATCTTTTAGGGAGACTTCAACATAAAGCCAATCAAACAGAACACAAAAGACTTTCCACTCTTACCTTTTTCTGTTAGCTTTTAGTGAATAGAAATTTGTTGGACCAATGAAGACCCTCCTGACTGTCGTTACTGAAACCTGTACCAATGATTGGTAAGAAAGACAATTCAAAATGTAGGATCACAATTTCTAGCCAATCTGAAAAAGTGAAGCTTTCAATGGTTTCGTCCATTTGTAATGTTAATATATACTGATGATTCTGTAATGGTCTTTGGACTCAGGTAGACATGGCTGTGGCAGCATGCTTGCCCCTTTTCCCATTCTTGCCTATTCTGTAATAGTCTTTGAACTCAAGCAGACATGGCTCTAGCAGTATGCTTGTCCATTTTCCCACTCTTGCCAATTCTGTAATATTCTTTGGACTTGGACAGACATGGCTCTAGCAGCATGCTTGTCCATTTTCCCACTTTTGCCTATTCTTCGATTTTTCCTTGGACTCGGGCAGACATAGCTCTGGCAACATGGTTGTCCATTTCCCACTTTTGCCTTTTTGAATATATGCCGAATAAAACTTTCTTTTTGCTTTACTCAACTTTGTGATGTTTTTACCCTACAACGTGGGGTACAGAAGTTAGAATTTTATAAAATATACAGCATTTGTGGGGGAGGGCCTAGGGTGAGAGCAACACTATTCCCGGCTTTTTATAGCCTAATCTGAATCCAGAATTTTTTTTTAATGACTTCCTTTTGCTTCTCCACCATTTTCAATCCAGCAGTAGGCTTTTTGAGTCCAATATTCTATTAAATTTGTGGTCTAGGTCGCCCTCTTCTTTTGCTTGCATTACTGCAATAAATTCTTAACTATTCTTCAGATTTTCATTCTTAATAATCTTCAGTCACATCTCTGAATGGCCCCGAATGATCCGTTCCCCCTACATTTTCCTTCAAATGTTCAGAAAAATGGAAATAGCAAAATGAACATTTGTACACACTCCACTAGATATTTAAAAAATTTAACATTTTGTTCTATTTTATTGCTCTGGAATATCTTCTGTGCTAGTGTTCAGAGGCAAAATTTTTTAAAGGTTTTCTTGAAATGTAATTTTCAGACTAAAATAATCCACACACTGTAAGTGGTTATCTGATGATTTTTTTAAATTTATGTTTGTGTAACTGTCACCCAGTCCAGTTTTAGAACATTTCTCTCTCCAAAAAACTCTTTATGACCGTTTGAAGTTAATCGCTGCTTCCACCACAACTCCAGGAAACCACTGCACCACCAGGGCTCCTTTGTTTCTATAGATTTGCCTTTTCTAGAGAAAGTGTGTTGATGGAAATTTTATAAGAGTTTAACACTGAGTCCCAAGGCTGTCCAAAACGTGAAGTTTGGAAGAGGAGGAGGAGGAGGACCCTCCAAAGGAAATGAAGATGGAGGGATTCAATGTTATGGGAAGAAAGAAAAAAAAATTGATTTCCAGAAGCCAAATGTTTCCAGGTTAAGGGAAGTTGACTCTGTTGGAAGCAGGATAAATAACTAGAATAAAGAGAAATGCCCACTGTTTTTCGCAAAATGGTAGATCTTGGTAATGCATTAAAGCGTATCAGTGAAGTGGTACCAACAGAAGTCAAACTGCAGATGACTGAAGAGTGAACGTGAGGTGAGGAATTGAAAACAAGTGAGTATGAGCATCTTGTTTGAAACATTTTGCTGTAAAGAGAACAGAGGGGGATGTAAGATCAAGGGAGGTTAAGTGTTAAGAAGGGTGATACTAGAACTTATTTGCATGATATGGAAAATGCCCCAGAGGATACAGATATATTGAGGACCCCAAAGAGAAAGGGGATAATTTGCAGACAAAAGACAATTACAGGATGTAATAAAGCCTATTATGAGTGGTGAATAGGAGGTTGTAGTTCCTTAGACAAAGCACCAGATACAAACTGAAAGGTCCAGTACAGTTGAGGTCTGTGCTAGGTTTTGAGGAAACTGGAAGGCTTTGCATAAGGGTAAGTGGGAGGCAGAAGAGTTCCAGACAGAGGAGAGAGCATGTGCAAAGGAGGCAAGAGAGAATAAGGTGACTTTGGGAATGTAATTAGTTGGATGTAAGTGTAGAATAGGAGTCCCAGGGTGGTGCAAGTGGTTAAAGCACTCGACTAATGGCTGAAAGGTTGTGGTTCAAACCCACCCAGGAGCACCTCAGAAGACAGGCCTGGCAATCTGCTTCCAAAAGGTCACAGCCTTGAAAACCCTATGGAGCTGTTCTACTCTGTGCACATGGGGTCTCCATGAGTCAGAATGGACTTGATGGCAGATAACAAGTGTAGAATACAGTGAGAAGGGATGGAAGAAAACACTGAAAGCTTAGTTTGGAATGCAAAACAGGTTAAGTCATTAAGAACCCTAAATGAAAAGTAGAGGCATTTGGCTTTTCTTAAAGATTATGAAGTCATTGAAAGGTAGGCTTCTGTGTACCCCTCACACTTACCAGCCTGCCTCCTCTTGGATAATGGCAGGAGCTGTGGTGATTGGTGATATACAAGGGTGAAGCAGACCATAGGCCCAGACCTAAGCTGCAACTTCCTCCATAGCAGCATTGTGCACTACTTCTAGGAGCAGGCTCTAAGGGTGTGAGCCCTTTCCTCACTGCTAACTGAAAATTGGATAGCATTATAGGGAGCACATAGGCTCAGGTTGTCCTCAGCATCACCTAAATTCATGCTTCTTTAGGACTCATTTGTCCTCTGATATCTTCCAGTACTCACGTCCTCCTGGATCCCATTCTTAGCCAGAAAAATTGGTCACCAAGCACTATGAAAATATCCAGCATTACAAGAAGGTAGAGAATTACTAAAATGCTCTTTAAGGATAAGTCAACACATTGCCTGATAAACTCTTACCAAATCCAGGTACCATTTTAGTTCTTCTATGCCAGAAAATCCTGTACATACTGATGTTGCTGCATTACATGTGTGGTGCAATGAATCACTTTTATATGGACTTTCTAGCCATGGTGTTGTAACTCCCACAAAATGATCGGCTGGGACTATGCAAATTGAGTGATTTATGGTCTAAGGGGATTGGTCAGTTTGTGGTCGTGGTGGGAGGACCATGCCCTAAAATTGACAAGGGATTTGCTTCTATAAAGGCTAATCCAACAGAGGTTAGGGAGGACCCCACTACCATCAAGAAGAAGAATCTGGAGTGGAGCATGTCCTTTGGACCAAGAACCTGGGGCCCGTGTGCTGAACCTCCTAGACTCAGAAGAAAGAGTGAACACTGAAGATGGCGAGAGACAGCAGCGGTGGGCTTGCCAGACTACAGAGCAGAACACCTGTGGTGGGCTTGCTGGCCCACGGAGCAAGAGTGAGCATCTTGGGCAAGAGGTTTGCCAGCGAAGCTAACAATGCTGTAACACATGCCCATGTAGGGCAGAGGCCTGAGTGTGCCCTGTGCAGGGTTGCCTCAGAGGATTCTGTGCAGGAGTCTTCCTACAGCAGGGCAGAGCTGGATGCCTCTGGGCAGGAGTTAAAAGAGTTGTAACACTGTGTGGGGCAAGAGAGGCCTCAGCATGCCCTGTGAAGGGATTGTACATCTTTTCACCTGGACAGTGGGTGCCCAGGTAGCATGGAGGCAAGAGAGCCCCTCAGGCTTAGGTAGCGTGGTGGGAGCCAGTAGCAGAGGCTTGGGAGATCCTGTGCAGAGATCGTCCCACCATTGAGGCAAGGCCCAGCAGCAAAGCAGAACCCTAGGGCAGCATGGAGGTAGCCAGAGGCAGTGGTGACATGAACACGGCATCTGACCTGAACCACAATATACTTGCCCAGTGACATTAAGAATAGATGGGTAATTGGGGAAGGATAAGCATTTTCCCTTTGGAAATCTGTTATTGTTTACTATTTGCTTTCTATAAATAATAATAATGGCTTTCACTTTGCCAACACTGTTTAAGTATCTAGTGTGTCCAGCTCGATCACAGGTGAAAGTAGGACCCATAAAATGGTTGATGTCAGTGGGTATGTGTCTCATTCCTAGCAGCCTTATAACTTCTTGGGAGTTTGAGGCACAGCCTGTCTGCGTGTGCAACGCAGATAGACAGACATTGTAAAAATGGCATGATGGGGGTGTCCTATCTCCTGTAACTTCACAAGGGGAGAATTACCATTAACATCAGCCCAAGGCTGATACCTATGAGGTAGTAGTCAGACATACCTCCTCTCTCTAACCTTTTTACCAATCTTGACACTAGCTGTCCCTCCCACAGCACTCTGTCCTTCTGTGCTGGGTTCGTTAATTTGTTGGAATGGCCACACAGAATTCACAGACATTACTTGTAAGTATGTGGTTTATTCGGGGAGTTACAGGTTACAACTTGGGATGAGACACCCTGCTGGCACAGTGGTTAAGAGCTCAGCTGATAACCAAAAGGTCAACAGTTTGAATCCACCAGCTGCTCCTTGGAAACCCTACAGGGCAGTTCTGCCCTATAGGGTCACTGTGTGAGTCGATTCGACAGCAACAGGTTTGGTTTTTGGTATACTTGAGTTTGATATGAGCTCATTCTGAAGATCTAGAGGAATAAGACATTTTGTTGGTAACCTGGAAAGGAAGCATGATACAGCAACCAGTTATTTTTGTATAGTATTGAGCCTAAGTGGAGCTGAACAAATTCTGGAAAGAGATGTGTACAAAGTTCATTGAGGAAAAACAAGGAAACCAACTATGAACCTACTATTCTGTTAGAGGCCACTCTGCCTTGAATGGTCAACCATCAGGATGCCTTCAGCCTCAGTTGCACCGAGTTTGTGTTGATTTTGTGAATGGAGAATGTGTCCCCTGTACATCAGTGGTATTAGGATAATGGTTTCAGTGATACTGGTGAAAGCAGTGCTCTTGAGTTTGATGACAAATCAGGAATTCGAGTAGCATTAACTATGAATAAGCCACTTGTAATGACATCAAAGAGGACATTTTAGAGAAAAAAGAACAAGACAATCAAAAACAATCATGAACATCTGATACTTTTCTTGGAACTGATCTAGAAAATTAACTCTTATAATTCCCATATACACTTACTGCTCATTATTTACTGACTGCCATTCTAGTGGAAAGAAAAAGTACTTACATGTTCAAAGTGGACAAATTGCAACACAGAAACCAGATCCTTACTAGGATGTGTATCATACCAGGGTCCAGGATCATACCAGGGTCCAGGATCGCCAACAAAAGGCACAAACCACCTGTTCTAACAGTGCATGGGACAGTGCTTTATTCACATAGAGAAGAGACAGAGCTAGATCATCTTCACTCGTGGGCACCAATCTCCCAGCGAGTCCCCTCTTGCACTTGGTGCAGAACAAATGCTCCTTGCATGCCATTCACATGTTGTGGTCGAAGGAGAGACCCTGTTCCCTCCCCACTGGGAACAGATATAGAAGTGGAGTCGGCAAGGTGACATACGGTGCCTGCACGTGAGCAAGAGATAGAGAAAGTTACTGTGTGCCCAGAACAGGGAGGAAGGCTTCTCTGATAAGGAAAAGGAACTGAGAAAGAGAGACCCAATTTCTAGCCTCTTATCAGAAAATGTTGTGGGTCCAGTCTGCTTAGGCAGCCTGGATAGGAGACATAGAGGCAGACTGTCCACCCAACAATGTGGAAGCCAAGTTTTGCATTTGTTTACAGTGTGCGTAATAATATGTATTAATTACCTATAGTTTTAAGAAGACAAGTAGTCCTCTGAAGGACTAACTTAGAATCTTAAACAGGTCCTTGCCATTCCTGAGTCAAGGTATTTTGTTCAGAGAATTAAAAAGGATACCTTATGTGGCATCCAGGGACTCTGACTTCCTAAACGTAGGCTCTAAACCTTACTGCCTCCAAGTTACTTCTTTAGCCCAAAGCTTTTCAAATGTAGCTACTCACTCAGTCCCCTTAATGGCATAAGTAACTGGAAACTGACTTCTTACAACCTATGACAGAGGCAGAAGAGCTGCTATTTCACCAAAGGAAATTACTTACTTTGGAATTCTTTCTTATTTTAGAAAACAAGTTATGTTGATTCACACACTTCTCCATAAAAATAATTATCTGATTCAATATGGAGTGTCCACATTATTGTCAGATAAACTCAAGATCTGTATATTTAAATTTTTAAACAAATTTGATATTACCAAAAGAAAGAGCATTAATCTCTTCATTTCAAATGAGACTGGGCTTATGTTCACAATCATACACAGGGTCATAGTTCCACAAGCACACTTGATAGAGTAGTTTAAGACCATCGCAGTCGCTCATCCTCAGCTATACATACTCTTGTACACAGTTTTGCAGGCACGTGACAAATCCACTCGCAGTGC
The DNA here is from genome assembly GCF_000243295.1 of Trichechus manatus latirostris. Classification (NCBI taxonomy): domain Eukaryota; kingdom Metazoa; phylum Chordata; class Mammalia; order Sirenia; family Trichechidae; genus Trichechus; species Trichechus manatus. The sequence continues at coordinate 9,099,658 of NW_004444023.1, forward strand.
ACATTTATAACCACCATGAAATGCACAAAAAAAGCATCAAAATAAACACAAATAGTAGAAATACCACTCACCTACAAATTCACAGAAAGATATAGTCTTAAATACATCATAGTCAAGGTCAGAACCTCACAGGCACTTTCCCATCTCTTCAGTTCCACCAGGCTCCTTTATAATTCCACACACAATCACAAATTCACTCACAGCCACCCACTGTTGCCTCCCAACAATCGTAGATGATTTTGAGCACAAAGCATCTCATACCCAAGGAAATAAAATCTCACAAGCAAGAACCACACAGAGACAGTTGCAGGCAAGGTCCCAGTTACAAGATTGCTGTCAACAACCAAAATATCACACACATACACACATACTCAAATGCCAGGCAGTGTTCTAAGCGCTGGAATAGCATCAGGGAATAAAGCACCAAGTCTTGCCTTCACAAAGCTCACCCCTCACCCACAGAAACCTACTTCCTGCCAAATGCCTTAAGGTACGGCTTCTACTTCCGCACCTGCGCCCTTAAGCACAGGCTGGAATCCCCAGAAATCTCAGCACACAGCGCTTGCAGGCGGGGCGTTGGTGGTTAACTGGCAGAATTCTCGCCTTCCATGCGGGAGACCAAGGTTCCATTCCCTGGCCAATGCAACTCTTGCGCGGCCACCACCAGTCTGTCAGTAGAGGCTTGCCAGTTGGAGATTTGCTTGTTACTATGATGCTAAACAGCTTTCAGCTAGCTTCCAGATTAAGACAGACTAGGAAGTAAGGCCTGGTGATCTACTTCCAAAAATCAGCCAATGAAAATCCTATGGCTCACAGCTGTATGATCAGCAGCCGATGACTGTGGGTTGCATGTTTCCTTCCGTTGTGCATGAAGTCGTCATCTTGTACGGACAGGCTCAGTGGCAGGCTGGGAGCTATCTGAAGACTCTGGCTCACATTTTCTAAAGATTTTCTGGCTCTGGACTTATTTCCCAGAAGTGTCTGGGGCACAACTCTTACAGAAACGGGGCCGTGTTGCATGCTGGGATAAATTTTAATGGCTAGGCTCAGAGCTTTTGGAATTTCTCTGACTCTCGACTACATTTCCCAGAACCCACCAGCGACACATCTCCTTTATGAAGGGGTCCAAAGTACATGTTGGGAGCAATAGGTACAGCCCATCTTTTGGGGCTTCTCTTGCTCTGGACTTCATTTTCCATAAGTCTGTGTAGGCATTGTCCTTAAACGTGAGCAGAATTTCTTGCTGGGCGAAATCTGAATGACCTGCAGGGATGCCAGCATTTGCAAATTCTCTTACACTCAACTATATTTCTCCTAAGTCTCCGGGAGAATGTCTTCTTTAAGAATGGTGCGAGATGCATGCTGACAGCGCTCTGAAGGCCTTACTTCCAGCTCCGAGGAGTCCCCGCTCTGGATCACATTTCGCAGAAGTTTCTACGTCACAGGCTCTTTAGCGACATCTTTTATTCCATCCTGGGAGCACCTGAACAGTCGGTCACGCTTAAACGCCAAGGATTCCTGCGCACTGGACTACATTTCCCAGAAGTCTCTGAGACACAGCTCCATTAGTATCGCGTCGAGTTGGATCCTGGGAAAGTGTGGAGAGCCGCGCTGCCAGCTCTGTGAATTCTCGGGGGCCTGAACTACATTTCCCAGAGGTCTCTGACGCAAGGCTCCATTAGTGCCGGGTCGAGTTGCATGCGGGGAGTCGTGCTTCCAGGCGTCAGGAATCCCGGATTGCGGACATTTCCCAGAAGTCCCTGAGGCACGGCTCCAATAGTACTGCGTCGAGTTGCACGCTGGGAAAATGTGGACGGCCGCCCTTCCAGCGCATTAGAGTCTCCGGTTCTGGACTACATTTCCCAGAGGTCTCTGAAGAATGGCGTCAGGAGGAGAGCGCCGAGTTGCATGCTGGGAGCATCTCTGTGCTTTGGTTTCCCTGGACACCGTTCCGAGTTACCCGCAACCTCAGCGCCCCCTTCCGACGTCCCGGGGGCTGATGACCCCCGAGCGGTGAGTTGTTCGCGAAACCAGCGAAGAGTGACAGTGAGGGAGGCGCTCCTGGCCTCGCCCAGCTTCCCAGCGTCGGCATTTGGCGGCGGGGGTGGCCGAGGGGGGAAGTACGACACTTTATTTGTGTGTGTGACAGAGACCGCGCGACGGGGCGGGCTGTGTCCCCGTTACTGAGATAACGTGTTTATGAGCGCCCGTGGGGGTACGGTCTGTGTCCCCGTTATTGAGGTGGTGCGTGTGAGCGCCTGTAGGGGTACGGCCTCCCTGTCATTGAGATTTTGTGTGTGAGCGCTTGTGGGGGTACCGGCCGTGTCCGCGTTACTAAGATACGTACGTATGAGCACCTGTAAGGGTTCGGGCTGTGTCCCCGTTATTGAGATAGTGCGTGTGAGTGCCCGTGGGGGGACGGGCCGTGTCTCTGTTACTGAGACAGTGCGTGTGAGCGCCTGCGGGGGGACGGGCCATGTCCCCGTTACTGAGATATGTGCGTGTTGGCGCGTGTGGCGGGGGAGGTGTGGGGAGAGACGGGGCCCGGCCGTGTCCCTGTTACTGAGATATGTGCATGTTGGCGCCTGTGGCGGGGCGGGGACAGGGTCCAGCTGTGTCCCCGTTACTAAGATACGTACGTGTTGGAGCGTGGGGGGAGGGGGGACAGGGTCCGGCCAGGTCCCCGTTACTAAGATACTTACATGTTAGAGCGTATGGCGTGGGGGGAGGGGGACAGGGTCCGGCCAGGTCCCCGTTACTGAGGTATGTGCGTGTTGGCGTGTGTGGCGGGGGAGGGGTGGGGAGAGACGGGGCCCGGCCGTGTTCCTGTTACTGGGATATGTTACTGAGATATGTGCGTGTTGGCGCCTGTGGCGGCGCGGGGACAGGGTCCGGCTGGGTCCCCGTTACTGAGATATGTGCGTGTTGGCGCGTGTGGCAGGGGAGGAGGGAGGGACTTGGCCTGGCCGTCTCCCTGTTACTGAGATATGTGCATGTTGGCGCCTGTGGCGGGGCGGGGACAGGGTCCGGCTGGGTCCCCGTTACTAAGATACGTACGTGTTGGAGCGTGTGGCGTGGGGGGAGGGGGACAGGGTCCGGCCAGGTCCCCGTTACTGAGATGTGTGCGTGTTGGCGTGTGTGGCAGGGGGAGGAGGGAGGGACGGGGCCCGGCCGTGTCCCTGTTACTGAGATATGTGCATGTTGGCGCCTGTGGCGGCGCGGGGCGGGAACAGGGTCCGGCTGGGTCCCCGTTACTAAGATACGTACGTGTTGGAGCGTGTAGTGTGGGGGGAGGGGGACGGGGTCCGGCCGGGTCCCCGTTACTGAGATATGTGCGTGTTGGCGCGTGAGGAGGGGCGGGGGAGGGTGGAGGGACGGGTCCCGGCCGGGTCTCGGTTACTAAGATATGTGCGTGTTGGCGTGTGTGACGGGGAGGGGGAAGGGGGAAGGACAGGGGCCGGCCGTGTCGCCATTACTGAGATATGTGCATGTTGGCGCATGTGGCAGGAGGAGGGGGGAGGGACGGGGCCCAGCCGTGTCCCCATTACTGAGATATGTGCGTATTAGCGTGTGTGGCGGGGGGGGGGGGGGAGGGACGAGGCCCAGCTGTGTTCCGGTTACTGAGATATGTGCGTGTTAGCGTGTGTGGCAGGGGGAGGGGGAGGGACGGGGCCCAGCCTTGTCCCCGTTACTTCCATATGTGCGCGTTGGTGCGTGTGGCGAGGGGAGGGGGAGGGACGAGGCCCAGCCGTGTTCCCGTTACTGCAATATGTGCGTGTTGTGGTCTGTGGCTGGGGTGGGGAGAGACGGGGTCCGGCCGTGTCCCCGTTACTGAGATAATGTGCGTGTTGACAAGTGTGGCGGGGGAGGGGGGAGGGACGGGGCCCAGCCGTGTTCCTGTTACTGGGATATGTTACTGAGATATGTGCGTGTCGGCGCCTGTTGCGGGGGGGAGGGGGGAGGAGGAGAGAAAGAGGGAGGGACAGGGCCTCGCCTTGTACCCGTTACTGAGGTATGTGCGTGTTGTCGCCTGTGGCTGGGGTGGGGAGGGACGGGGTCCGGCCGTCTCCACCTTACTGAGATAATGTGCGTGTTGACGCGCATGGCAGGGGGAGGGGGGAGGGATGGGGCCCAGCAGTGTCCCCGTTACTGAGATACATTAGTGAGATTTGTGCATGTTGGCGCCTGTGGCGGGGGGCGGGGAGGGACGGGGTCCAGCCGTGTCACCATTACTGAGATATGTGCGTGTTGGCGCATATGGCGGGAGGAGGGGGGAGGGACGGGGCCAGACCATGTCACTGTTACTGAGGTATGTGCGTGTTGGCGCCTTTGGAGGGGGGAGGTGGGAGAAGGGACGGGGTCTGGCTGTGTCCCCGTTACTGAGATATGTGCATGTTGGCGCTTGTGGGGGGCAGGGGAGGGACTGGGCCATTTCCCCATTACTGAGATACGTGCTCGTGCAGACCTGTCGGGGGACAGAGACGGGCTGCATCTCCTGGGCTCTGCTGTGTGGGAGTACTGCGTGTTTGCTCTATGGGGGCAATGAACTATGTGCCTTTGTACTTCTATGGGTATGACAGGACCGGGCAGCGTCCCTTGGACATGAGCATCCATGGATGTGACAGGGCCAGGGTGTGTCTCATATGATGCTTGTGACTATGAGGTTGTGACTGGTGCGGGGGAGGGAGATCACGGAGGCAAAGCGCCATCTTTATCTGGGTGGGTAATTGGCTGCCTTGCAGGGTCTTTTGAGTAAGCATGGGTTGCTATGGCAATGTGGTGTGTGACAGTATAACCCGTGGTTCTGAACGTTTCTCTGCTGCTTCCTCTGCCTTTAGCTACCAAAGAGCAATGGCCCCAAAGGGACAGAGCCTAGGTCCTATAGTGAAAACAACCCACGAGGCTTTTCATGGGATGACAATTTTAGGGCCTGAAGTGAGCTCAATAAAGGCTACAGAAAGATAGGATGGAAAGTCCTGGAGACCAGGTTTCTGTCTTTGGGGAGATCAGGTCCCTGATTGTAAGCTGGGGGAGAGGGCAGCTACATGTTCCAGAACCCTAGTTACTAGTTCCTAGAGCCTAGTTTCCAGGAATCTTTAAAATACTCAAAACAGATCCCAAAATCGAAAAACCAAACCCATTGCAATCAAGTTGATTCCAACACATAGTGACCGTAGAGGACAGAGTAGAACTGCCCATAGGGTTTCCAAGGCTGTAATGTTTTCTATGGAAGCAGACTGCCACATCTTTCTCCTGTGGAGCAGCAGTTGGATTCGAATCTCTGACCTTTTGATTAGCAGCTGAACACTTAACCACTGCACCGCCATGGTTCCTTAGACAGATCCCAGTACACGCTTATTTCTGATTGGTTTTGGTATGAGATAGGGGCAAGTGTGGTCCTGGAGAGTATTTTCTAATGTAGTCTGTGCTCCGGAAAGGCCATAATGTCTCGTTATACCTTTTTCTTTCCCCCAGGCCAACTGGCCTTCCAAAAGAAGCATCCTGAAAAAAAAGAACTAATTGTTACGCATCTTAAAATCAAGGTTAAGGTGTTTCCTCTTTGTTCATTAAATCATTTGTGTTTACAGGACTTAAGAATATTTGCTTTCCTTGGCTTGAAAATGTCCTCCTTAACAGAAAGTTAAAAGGTCCCTAGGTGGTGCAGACGGTTTGGGCTTGACTGCTAACCCAAAGGTTGGTGGTTTGAACCTCCCAGAGGTACCACAGAAGAAAGGTCTGGTGATCTTCCATAAAGATTACAGACAAAAAAACCCAATGGAGCAGTTCTACTCTGTAATATATGAGGTTGCCATGAGTCGGAATCAACGCAACAGCAATGGTAATGATAGGAATAGAGAAATATTAAAAACCCGTTGCTGTCAAGTCAATTCCTACTCATAGCGACCCTGTAGGACAGAGTAGAACTGCCCGATAGGGTTTTCAAGACTGTAATCTTTACAGAAACAGACTGCCACATTTTTCTCGCATGGAGCAGCTGGTAGTTTCGAACCACCAACCTTTCAGCAGGATGACAAATTATCAAGACAGCCTTTTAGATTAAATTTTCTAGAACTTTAATGTTTCTTTCACAGAAACTTGGGTGTCTTACAAATATCAACTAGACAAGCAACGTTTCCAAGAACTGTTACATGAAAAAAGGGTAAGATGGCAATAGTTTAAAATGTTCGCATAAATCTCCATATCACGTAGAAGTTAAGATTTAGCCTCTTGGGAATGTTCTCAATTTGGCGTCTTCGCAGAGTAGACTCTGTGAGCTAGACTGTGATATAGAATCACAACCATGTCTGTACCCTCTCGCTCCCCCTAGTTGCTGATGGGGAGGGAACATTTCCTCCTTAAATTTGTTAGAATCTTTTATACTAATGTTGTTAAGAAGAATTTCACTCTTAGACCAGACTCTGAAAGTTTTCTTAGCATTATAGAGACAGCTGGTTTGAGAAACACGTATTTTAGCATAAGAAAAAAAGGAAAACAGCTTGTCACAACTTGAGTTTCTTAAAATCTAAGTATCTGTAAGGCATTACTTGGGAATTTTAGCTATTTTTCCCATCAGTGCTTCAAAATATGTGGGCATATGTAGACATCAAAGAGTTAGTTTAGGTATTGGAAACTAAAAGGAAACAGAAAAGTTACTTGGTAAAATAATCCAAAGTTAATGTATTCTGAGCTTTTTCTGCATGTTTAAGAGGAGACTTTAAAAAAGAAAATTTTTCTGTCTTTTGAAAGTATAACTGCCTCTTAATAAATTTAAAATAAATGAAGGTATACATACAATTAAGAAGCCCTAGTGGTGCAACGGTTAAGTGCTCAGCTGCTAACTGAAAGACTGGTAGTTTGAACCTACCCAGTGGCTCTGTGGGAGAAAGACCTGGCAATCTGCCTCCATAAATATTATAGCCTAGAAAACAGAATGGGTCAGTTCTACTCTGTCACATGGGGTCACTATGAGTCAAATAAACTTGATGGCAACAGGGTTTTTTTTTGTTTTTTTTGTTTTTTGCTTATTTCATATGAGATCATACAGTATTTGTCCTTTTGTGACTGACTTATTTTCCCAACATGATATCTCAAGTTTCATCCACATTGTGGCATGCATCAGGACTTTATTTCTCTTTATGACTAAGTAGTATTCCATAGTATATATATATACCACATTTTGTTTATCTGTTCATCTGTGGATGGACATTTCGGTGGTTTCTACCTTTTGGCTATTATAAAAGTGCTGCAGTGAACATTGGTTTACTGCACCTGGTTTTAATGCTTCTTTTTCCTCCCTCTAGCTCTGGCTTCTCTGGACTGTGTGTTTTCACTAAAATAAACCAAAAGAGGACTGGTCAGTTCTTAAATTCTAAAACTATGGCCCATGTAAGTATGTATTTCTCTTTCCTTCTGGAAATGTGATATTCAGGTCCTGGGGATATTTTCATTCATTATCCCGAAGCCTCCTACCTAAGCAAGCTCCATCTAATTACTTCTCAGTTCTTCCTGTTTCAGTGAAAGATAAGGCCAGATAGTCCTGTCTTGGTTTCCTAGTGCTGCTGTAACAGAAGTACCACAAGTGGGTGGTTTTAAAGAACAAAAATTTATTTTCTCACAGTTTAGGAGGCTAGAAGTCTGAATTCAGGGCAGCAGCTCTATGGGAAGGCTTTCTCTCTCTCTGTTGGCTCTAGGGGAAAGGGCCTTTTGTCTTTTCAGTTTCTGTTCCTTGGTGATCTCTACATGGCATCTATCTTCCCCATTTGTGCTTCTTGTTTCTGTGCCTAATCTACTCTTTTATGTCTTAAAAGAGATTGATTTAAGACACACCCAACCTTAATACTGCCTCATTAATATAACAAAGAAAACCCTATCCCCGAATGAGACTACATCACAGAAATAGGGATTAGGATTTATAACACATATTTTAGGGGGACACAATTCAATCTATAACAGGTCCCATGGCCTCCTTTGTGGCTAATGGTCAGTTAATCATCGAAACAGTATTCATTATCTCCTATGTGATCAGTTTTTTGTCACGAGTAATATTGGATCAGTGAAGGAATGAAGTCTCTTCAGGGAAATAATTTGAGTCAAGTCTCTGGTTTGATGAATTAGAGGTGTTGGTCCCATTTGACTACAGGAGAAAACAAAAATTCATTGTTTTAGTTTTCCAGGTATGTAAGAGGGAGTGTTCATTTTCATTGATCTCAGTCATGGTGTGTGCTGAGATCTGAAGCTTTATAAGGCTTTTAAAATTGGACAGGAATGTGATTAGGGCCTAAAGACATGGAGATCGTACTCTTGCCAAGGAAACTCAGAGGTGAATTGTATTGTTGAACAGACCTGCTGAACTTGGGTAAACTCTCCATCACTCTGGATCATTTCATACCAAAACCAAAAACCCATTACCATCCAGTCGATTCCGACTCATCGTGCCCCACAGGACAGAGTAGAACTGCTCCATAGTGTTTCTAAGGCTGTAATCTTTATGAAAGCAGACTGACACATCTTTCTGCTGTGGAATGGCTGGTGGGTTTGAACTGCAGACCTTTAAGTTGACAGCCAAGCACTTAACCACTGCACCATTAGGGCTCTTTCATTTCACACCAGTATCCTCTAAATCAGTTTCCTTATGTTTTACATGGGTTATGGTTAGTTAGAACTAACTCAACAGCAACCAACAAATCAAGGTCTCTAAATCAAGGCCTCTGGATGGCACAAACAGTTAGCTCTCAGCTACTAACCTAAAAGTTGGTGGTTCAACCCCACTCAGCAGCTCTACGGAAGAAAGGCCTGGTGATCTGCTTCCCTAAAGACTACATCCAGAATGTAACGGGTCAGAGAAACTAGATTAATGGAAATCAAAACAACCAGAATGGAAATAATGAGAATGTTCATGCATCGTGAAGAATATAGCCAATGTTACACAGAAAGAATCATCTTTGATGGTTACGGGGGAGGGGAGGGTAAATCATTAACTAGATAGTAGACAAGTATTAACTTTGGTGAAGAGAAAGACAGTACACATTATAGAAGAAGTCAGCACAACTTGACCAAGGCAAAGTCGTAGACGCTTCCTAGACACATCCAAACACCTTGAGGGACCGAGTTACTGGGGCTGAGGGCTGGGGACCATGATCTTGGGGGGCATCTAGGTCAATTGGCATAACATAGTTCATAAAGAAAATATTCTACATCCTACATTGGTGAGTAGCGTCTGGGGTCTTAAAACCTTGTGAGTGGCTTTCTAAGATACATCTATTGATCCCATCCCGTCCAGGGCAAAGGAGAATGAAGAAAACCAAAGACAGAAGTAAAATATTCATCCAGAGGACTAATGGACCACATGAACCACAACCTCCACCTGCCTGAGCCCAGAAGAATTAGATGGTGCTCGGCTACCATCACTGACTGCTCTGACAGGGATCATAATAGAGGGTCCTGGACAGAGCAAGAGAAAAATGTAGAACAAAATTCAAATTCGCAAAAAAAGACCAGACTTACTGATCTGACAGAGACTGGAGAAACCCCCGAGACTGTGGCCCCCAGAAACCCTGCTAACTCAGAACTGAAGTCACTCCCGAAGTCCACCTTTCAGCCAAAGATAAGACAGGCCTATAAAACAAACAATAACTTAGTTCAGTCATGTATACCAGACCAAAGGGGCAACACTTGCCCAAAAGCAAAGACGGGAAGGCAGAAAGGGAGAGGAAAACTGGGTGAATGAATGGACACGGGAAACCTGGGTGGAAAGGGCCGAGTACTGACACGTTGTGGGGATTGCAACCAATGGCACAAAACAATTTGTGTATAACTTTTTGAATGAGAAACTAATTTGCTCTGTAAATGTTCACCTAAAGCACAATAAAATTAAAAAAAAAAAAAAGGAATGTAGCCATGGCACTGAACAGCTTGTGTAGAAATTGTTGAATGGGAACCTAAACTGCTACGTAACCCTTCACAAAAACACAATAAAATATTTTTTTAAATGAATAAAAAACATATTTTGAATGAAAGCACCTACACAAATATATTTTCAGCATGGGAAAATGCATGCTTTTCCACAAAAATTATTTGTTGAAACATTTTTAATAAAAAATAAAATGGAACTTAAAAAAAAAAGGTCACAACCAAGAAAACCCTATGGAGCAGTTCTACTCTGTAACACACGGCATCACTATGAGTCGGAATCAACTTAACTGCAGCAGGTTTGGGTTTTTGTTGTTGATCTTACTTTGTTTTATCCTCTAAATCAGTAACAAAGAAAAGGCAGGGGTGGTGAATGTTAACGGGTAACAAAACCATCTAGTACCGAAGTAGTATGTGATCAGATACAACCAGAATTGGAGAAAACCTTAAATGTTTAACCTAAGTGTAACTGTAACAGAAAATTAAGTCTGATTTATCCATACAATGGAATCAAAAAAATGCTTTTGGCATTACGCAGGAAGACTGCTTAAAATGTAACCTGGCATGATGATGTTGAGGTTTGAAAACATTCCAACATGCAAACTCTGTTTTCTAAGATAAAAGATCTTAGATTACATTTGGGAAACAGAATCCCAGGATTTGTTTTCTTTTCCCTTAAAGGGAAAAAGATGCTGTAGGAATCCACGCTTGCTGAGGATTTATGGGAGAGGCACATACCAGGCTCTGTGCTTATAAACAGGCAGAAAAGTTGGATTATCTTATCTATTCCCTGACATGTTTGGATAATTAAGAATTCCACAGTGCACAGGTGGGTGTCTCTGCAGCAGTAGGGTTCTTAACGTTGTTGTTGTTAGTTGCAGTCCAATCAGCCCTGACTCCTAGCAACATTATGTATAACAGAAACAAAATGTTGCCCAGTTCTGCACCATCTTCAAGATCCTTCCAACCTAGGAGTCTTATCTTCCAGCACTAATTGGACAATGTTCTGTTGTGATCTATAAGGTTTTCATAGGATAACTTTTGGAAGTAGATCGCCTGGCTTTTCTTCCTAGTCTCTCAGTCTGGAAGCCCCACTGAAACCTCTCCATCATGGGTAACCCTGCTGGTATTTGAAATACCGGTCGCATAGCTTCCAGCATCACAGCAACACACAGACCACCACAGTACGACAAACTGACAGGCGGGTGGTGGTGGGGTCTTTGGTAGCATGTAGGTGTTCTGCCTCAGTCGCATGTCCTGACTGCTCTCACCCACATTACAGATCTCTGTCTACTGTTTATTCACTCTTGCCCACAGGTTAGCCCTTCCTCCCCTTTGCATCATCTCGAAACGTACCTTTCACCTCCTCACTACTGTATGGGTGTGTGTTTTCAGGGTTTGGTGACGTTTGCAGATGTGGCCATAGACTTCTCTCAGGAGGAGTGGGCATGCCTGGACACTGCTCAGAGAGATCTGTACTGGGATGTGATGTTGGAGAACTACAGCAACCTGGTCTCCCTTGGTGAGTTCCTGCACGAATAACATATGTGGTGGTGTTAGTTGCCATCAGTTGATTCTGACTCATGGTGACACCATGTGTGCAGAGTAGAACTGCTCCATAGGGTTTTTAAGGCTCTGGCCTTTCAGAAGCAGATCTCCAGTCCTTTTTTCCAAGGCACCTCTGAGTGGTTTGAACCACCAACGCTTCGGCTGGTAGTCAAGCGCTTAACTGCTGGCACCACTGGGGACTCCTCAAAATTTGAGTTGGGCTCAATCAAAAAATTTTTGCGGTCCCTGAAACTATTGCCCTGACATAATCTTTAAACCTTAAGCCAGAAAATACTCTTTGGAGTCTTCTTAAAACCAAACAATAGTTTAGCTTAACTAGTAGAGAGTGTCTGCCTTGAGCATTGTGCTCTACTAAGGACTATATATATGGGATCAAAGTGACAGCAGTAACTCAAAAGATTAGATGGGAAGCTTAGGGGACAGTGAGTTTATGTTAATGGGAGAGGAACAACTCAGAAAAGGAGAGTGAGAATGGCTGCACAACTTGAAGAATGTAATTGATGTCACTGAATTGTACATTTAGAAACTGTTGAATTGGTGCATGTTTTGCTGTGTATATTCTCAACAACAAAATAAAGATTTTTAAAAGTATGCCTATAATTTTAAAATTTACTTTCTACATCATGTGTTATTTCTTGAAAGCAGGGCATTTCCTTTCTCAGCCAGATTTGATTATCTTATGGAAGCCAAGGAGAGAGCCTTTATGGCTGGGAGAGAAAGGACAAGAAAAGACTACAGAGGAAGTGAAAGCTAATCAGGCAAGGGCCAGTGGGCATTACAGTAATCAGCCCAGCTGGGAGGGGAGCTGGTGCATCCCTAAGGTGTTTGGGAAGTGCCCTTTAAAGGTCTAAGGCCACTGAGACCAGAAGAACTAGATGGTGTCTGGCTACCACCACTGACTGTTCTAACCAGGGCCACAATAGATGAACTCTGATAGAATGGGAGAAAAATGTGGTATAGAACCTCAAATTTCAAAAAAAACCCCAAACCTATTGGACTGTTTGAGACTGGAGGACTCCTCGAGACTATTGCCCTGAGATAACTTTTCAAACCTTGAACTAAACTAACCCAAGGTCGCCTTGTAGCTAAATAACAGATTGTCTCAAAATAAAGTAATGAATATCACCCGTAAATACTGTGCTCCTTTAAAAAATCACCTATATGTGGCCAAATGGTCAACAATTCCTTTAAAATAAAGATGAGAATGTAAGGGGCAAGGAAACTAGATTAATGAAAATGGAACAACCATAATGGAAATAATGAGACTAGTAACGCATTGTGAAGAATGTAACCAATGTCACTGAACAGCTTATGTAGAAATTGTTGAATGGGAACCTAAACTGCTGTGTAAACCTTCACCAAAAACACAATAAAATATTATTTACAAAAAAAAAAGTCCAAGGCCTCAGGGAAGAACTAATGGTCTTACCATGAACTTTATCTCTACCCCATTTGCTTCTCACCCTGTTTTATCTTTTCGTATTTCACCCCTAGTTCATGTGTTGCTGCTGCTGCTGGTCTGTGGACCACACCTTGAGTAGGAAAGATGTAAATAATGTGACACTCTGTCCTGGGTAGTTCCTGAAAGTTGGCTGTTATCCTGGATTCGGGTGCTTTTTTGATTTTTCCTTTGTTTTTTAGCAGTAAGGATTCCTATCCTTCCATCCGTTACGTTCTCCCATCACAAGACACCTAATATCTATCACTTATGATGTTAACAATCACTGATACTGAGTGCCAAGATTCAGTATTTAGTTCGGGGTTCAAAATGGTGATATTCTAATTCTGTCATTGCTTCTTCATGTATTGACCATAATCATTCATTAAAGATAAACTTTGCCTCATTACTAGTTTGTTCCTGCATTGGCACTGTTTATATTTGATAAGAAAGATAAAACTAGAATCCTGATCAAAAGGGGGAAAATGCAGTACCAGATTTCAAATTCTTATGGACTCTAGACTTTCTGGTGCCATGGAGGCTAGATGAACCCCTGAAACTATTGCCCTGAGATAATTTTAAATCTTAAACCAAAAAGATCCCCTGATGTCTTCTTAAAACCAAACAGTAGTTTAATTTGACTAGTAAAAAATGTCTGCCTTGAGCATTGTGCTCTTTTGAGATCCTTATGGGATCAAATTGACAACAGCAACTTGAAAGATTAAATAGGAACTTTAAGGGGCAGTGAGTTTATGTTAATGAGGGAGGAATAACTCACAAAATGAGTGTGAGAATGATTGAATAATACTTGAAGAATGTAATCAACATCGCTGAGTTGTACATGTAGAAACTGTTGAATTGATGTTTTGCTGTGTATATTCTCAACAACAACGAAATAAATAAAATTGAAAAAGAAAGAAAAATCTTTTTTCTCTTTAATTATCAGTTTTAATAATTAAGGGTTAATTTCCTAGCATGCAGTTAACATGTTCAGCTGCTAACTGAAAGGTTAGAGGTTAGAGTCCACCCCTAGGCACCTCAGAAAAAAGGCCTGGTGAGCTACTTCTGAAAAAAATCAGCCATTGAAAACCCAGTGGAGCACGTTCTACTCTGATACCCCTGAGTTGGAATCAACTCAACGGCAACTGTTTTTTTTTCCTAGAATGTTCCAGAGTTGGTCATCATGAACTCATGGATTTAAATATGTTTGATGTTTTTTCTTTCCATTGCAGTTAGTGTCCTTATTGATGCACAAATTATTCAAACTTGTCATCATAGGCCTTTCACATTTCTTATTAAGTATAATACTACATATTGTCTTTTTTGATGTGTTTGAGTGTTGGTCTTTTTAATCCAGAATAACTTTTCATTATGTTAGCTATACATACATATATAAATTTCAGAATATTAATTTTATATACAACTACCCAACTGTATATTCATATTTTTTGCAATAATTCTGTATTTTGTTTTTGAGTTTTTCAGGTTTGTCATCATATCATCTCCAAATTGTGCTTATTTTTCAACTGTATTTTTGAGGTTTACGCTTCTGCTTTCTTTTGCTTAATTGTGTCAGCTAATAGGAAGTAAAAACAGCCCTGGTGGTATAAACATTTAAGTGATTAGCACTAACTGACTGTGCCAAACCCATCCAAAGGCTCTGCTGGAGACAGACCTGGCAATCTGCCTCTGTAAATATTACAGTCTAGAAAACCCCATGGGGCAGTTCTGTTCTGTCACATGTGGTTGGCATGAGTTGAAATTGACTTGATGGCACCTAAGAACAACTGTAATAGGAAGTCATACGGATAATACTATGATCTTCTTGTTTGACTTTAACAGAAATGCTTCCAATGCTTTCTCATTAAGTATTGTGGTGCCAGAAGTAGAATCTGTATTTTCACAAGATCCCTAGATGATTCATATTTACTCTACTAGAGAATTTTTATTTCTGCTAGAGAAGTTGTTTGTATCTAGGTTTTGTTCTTTTTTTGTTGTGGTGGTGGTAGTGGAGGTGGTGGTTTTCCTTGAAAGGAGACAAAATACATTATTTCTTTCCAGATTTGGTATCAACCTATGAGACGGAGAGTTTACCTACAGAAAAGAACATTTATGAAATAAGTTTTTCCCAATGGAACGCACATCGAAAAAGTAAATCCACTGGCCTTGACTGGAAGTGTACAGGTGAGTTTGAGGCATCACCAGGCCATCAAGAGAGATATATCCATCAAATGATAATCAACTGTGAAAAAACACCTACTTGTAGAGAAAGTACCTCTGGTAGACCACCTCAGAAACCTCATAATAGAGAGAATTCCTTTGAGTGTAAGGACTGTGGGAAGGCCTTTAGTCGTGGCTATCAACTTGCTCAACATCAAAAAATTCACACTGGTGAGAAACCTTATGAATGTAAGGACTGTAAGAAGGCCTTTCGTTGGGGCAATCAACTTACTCAGCATCAGAAAATCCATACTGGTGAGAAACCTTATGAATGTAAGGATTGTGGGAAGGCCTTTCGGTGGGGCTCAAGCCTTGTGATTCATAGGAGAATTCACACCGGTGAGAAGCCCTATGAATGTAAAGACTGTGGGAAAGCTTTTAGGCGTGGCGATGAACTCACTCAACATCAGAGATTTCACACTGGTGAGAAAGACTATGAATGTAAAGACTGTGGCAAGACCTTTAGCCGTGTGTATAAACTCGTTCAACACAAGAGAATTCATAGTGGTGAGAAACCTTATGAATGTAAAGATTGTGGGAAGGCCTTTATTTGTGGTTCAAGCCTTGTTCAACATAAAAGAATTCATACTGGTGAAAAGCCCTTTGAATGCCAAGAATGTGGCAAGGCTTTTTAAACACATAAATTATCTTACTCAACATCAGAAAATTCATACTGGTGAAAAACCTCATGAGTGTAAGGAATGTGGCAAGGCCTTTCGTTGGGGTTCAAGCCTTGTCAAACATGAGAGAATCCATACAGGTGAGAAACCATATAAGTGTACAGAGTGTGGGAAGGGCTTTAACTGTGGCTATCACCTTACTCAGCATGAGAGAATCCATACTGGTGAAACGCCTTATAAATGTAAGGAATGTGGGAAGGCCTTTATTTATGGGTCAAGCCTTGTTAAACACGAGAGAATCCATACAGGTAAGAAACCCTATAAATGTAACGAATGTGAGAAGGCCTTTGGTCATCGCCATCAGCTGACACAGCATCAGAAAATTCATACTGGTGAGAAACCCGATGAATGTAAGGAATGTGGGAAAGCATTCAGTAATGTAATCCAACTTAGAGAACATCAGAAAATTCATACCGGTGAAAAACATTGTGCATAACAAGAGTGTCAGAACACTTCTACACAACCGTCATGCCTTCCTCGATACGAGGAAAATTCATGATATAATTTAACATAAGAAAGCCTTCACTGGTCACTCTCCTGTTTACAGAGCATCAGCGTAGTCATACTAGAGGCAGATTTGGAGAATGGAGAAATCACATTTTCCTTCATGATCACATGATCACATGATTTTTCACTGGATAGGTTAGTTTAATAAATGCATAGAAGCCTTCCAGTACATTCAATCCTTGTTGAATTTCAGCTGATTCATTCTAGAGGATCACCCTGCTAATGTAATGCATGTGGGAACGCCTTTAGTCATGGTCCGTATCCTACCTGTCAACACTACAATCCCCACCTCTTTACTCTCTGTGAGACACTGAACAAACTACTTTTTACCGCTGTGCATTATTTGTAAAATGAGGATAATTACGCTTAACAAAGATTGCTGTTGTGATGAGTGAATGAGTCTGGTACGTGTAAACTCTTTGAAAGTGTGTCTGGAACATTGTGTAAGCTCAATAAATATCAGCTATTGTCGTTTTATGGCCATTACCATTAGTGTTGCTGTTGTGAATTCTTACAAGAGGAACATCTGTGGGTGCAATGAATTTAGAAGAAGACTATTGAACTTTTAGAGGAAAACACAGGAGATTATCTTGGTAACTTCGGGTTAAACAAAGATTTCCTAGTACACAAAAGAGACTAAACATAAAAAGAAAAGTTAAGAAATTGGGCTTCATCAAAATTACAGAGTTCTGCTCATCAACTGATGTCATTGCACCACTAAAATAGTGAAAAGGCAAGAAAGAGACTGGGAGAAGATATTCACTCTACATACTCCTGACAAAGAACTCACATAGAAAAAAAGACTCCTTGAAGGCAGTAACAAATGAACCAATAAAAAGAGGGAAAGACTTGACTAGGTACTTCACAAGAAAAGACCTGAATGGCCAGTAAGTAAATAAAAATGTGCTCAACACCATTACACATCCAGCCAATAAAACCCGTTGCTGATGAGTCAGTTCCACCTCATAGCAACCCTATAAGACAAAGTAGAACTGCCCCATAGGGTTCTACTGCCACGTTGTTCTCCCGCAGAGCACAGAGTGGCTGTTGGGTTCAATCTGCCAACCCTTTGGTTAGCAGCCAAGTGCTTAACCATTGCACCACTAGGGCTCCTTTATTACACATCAAGGAGATGTAAAGTGAAACATGATGCCAGTAGACACCAGAATAGCCAAAAGGAGTCCCCACAGTGGCGCAAACAGTTAAGGGCTCTACTACTAGCCAAAATATTGGTGGTACGAATCCACCCAGAGGTGCCTTGGAAAACAGGCCTGAGATGTGCTTCTGAAAGGTCACAGACTTGAAAACCCTAGAATGTAGCAGTTCTACTTTGCCACATGGGGTTGCTGTGACTTGGAATTGACTCAGTGGCACCCAACAACAAGATCTCTACATGCTTCACTTTCTTACTTCATGTATTTGCTCAATTCACAGCCCTTCGGAGAGGCCTTCTCTGACCACCCTGTCTAAATAATCCCCTTGCCCTGTCCTTAGGAGCCTTGGTTGAGCAACGGTTAAGCACTCAGCTGCTAACTGAAAGGTTGGCGGTTCGAACCCACCAGCTGCTCTGCAGAAGACCTGGTTATCTGCTCCCATAAAGATTACAGCCTAGGAAACCCTATGGGGCAGTTCTGCTCTGTCAAATGGGGTTGCTGTGAGTCAGAATCAACTTAATGGCACCTAACTACAACAACAGTTTGAATGCAAACAATTTGTGCCACCCAGGGACAGGGACCTGGGCAGGCAGAATCAGCAGCTATCAACTCCAGGGCAAAGAACAGTCCCAGGGGCCAACGGAGGGACCTACCTAGAGGCATGGCAAAAAAGCTGTCCAAACTAAAGAACTGTATCCTGAGTCGTTCCTGATCCTGAATAGTAACCTGTTACTTGCCTAATAAACCCCACAATCATGAGTATTGTCAGTTCTTTGTGGCCATTGCAATGAATTATCGAATGCAGCTGAGAAGTGGGAGGGACAGCTGATGTCAGAATTGGAAAAAAGGTTGAAGAGAGGAGGTATGTCTGACCTCTACCTCATAGGAATCAGCGTTTGGCTGATATTGATCTTGATTCTCCCCCCACATGAAGTTAGAGAAGGTCAGAAGTCCACTCCACCATTTTTACATACCTGTGACCCAGTAATTCCATTCTTAGCTATATACCCAGCACAGTGTGTTCATATACTTGTTAGAACACCTATACCGCCATGTTCAGGAGTCCCTGGCAGATGCAGTAAACCATTCAACTACTAACCAAAAACTTGGAGGTTCAGATCCACCCAGGGGCACCTCCGAAGAGAGTGCTGATGATCAACTTCTGAAAGATCACAGCCATTGAAAACCCAATGGAACACAGTTCTACTCTGAAACACATGGGGTCACCATGAGTAGGAATCGACCCTAGGGAGCATAGTTCTACTCTGAAACACATGGGGTCACTGAGGTCGGAATCAATGACAAATGGTTTGGTTTGGTTTACCACCACGTTCATGGAAGCACTATTCTTAATAGGCAAACATTGGAACTACAACTACGTGAAACAACATGGCTGAAATCTCACATCATACTTAACGAAAAGTTCACCGTGTTGGAGGCAATGTATGGAGTTCAACAACTGTTTGTAGTCAGAATAATGGTTACCTCGGGGGGTGGTAACTGGAAGCAGGGCCAAAGAGGTGCTTCTTCAGCCTTGAAAACCCTATGGAGCACAGTTCTACTCTGACATACATGGGGCCGCCATGAGTAGAAATCAACATCAACTAACAAAAACGGCAGAGACCTCTAGCTGCCTACAAAACCCAAAAAGGTGCTTTTTATGTGTAGGTAAGATTCTATTTCTCTGACTGGGTGCTGGCTTCATTGTTGTATTTACTTTGCTGTAGACTTATGGAATAGGCACTTTTCAATATGTATATATACTTTAAAATTTTTTAATTAAAAACTATACAACATTAAACACATTTTGTCCACTAGAAATAAATAGAGGGCTCTAAACACATACCCTCTCCACCACCATGGAGATCCAAACTTTACTCCCTGAGCCAGAAGAAATTTCCAACGTGGTGGAGGGATTCCACACAGCATCCAGTTTCTGTCCTTAGGCTGATTCAGCACCAGGGATGTTTTTGTCAATATGAGGTTGGTAGCTATTGGTCATTCTTCTTCAGGCTGCGTTGGATCCCATATCCAAAATATACAGCAAATCCTAGTAGGGAAATGAGGCATAGAGGTGAGGAAGTAGTCATTCTCCCCACTTATGAATGTTCAATAGGCCTCATACTTACGGTGTCTGAGACAATTTTAGGGAAATGTGGTGGGAAGAATGTTGGGCTCAGTCACCCAAGGGCACTCTTTTCCCCAGGAAGCCACTTAAACCAATTACCATCCAGACTCAAATCAGGCCCAGGTCCCAGAAGTCAACTGCATCATCAAGTAAACATTTATAAAGATGCTCACCAGTGAGAGGAAAGGCAAAGTGGGGACCTGTGGACAAAGTCAGTTAATCCCCAGAGTTACCACGGAAGTCTGGAAGGGAGATTCCCTACCCCACTTGGGAGGGTAGGAACACTCCAGTCTGACTAAAGCTGTGCATCGGTCATCCATTCTCCATCATTCTGTTTTCTCAGCACCTATGACGTCCACCCACTGCAGACTGGCTTTTACCTGCAGAGATTCACTGGAAACACTGTAGCCAGCACCACCCACAACACCCCATGACTAAATCTAATATTCATGGCCAGTGCCTCTTCATACTTACTGAGTATCCCATTACCTGTTCCAGAAGAGACAGCTGTTGGAAAATGAAACTAGTAAATAACTGAGTGGGAGGTCAGGGAAAGATCATTGCCTTCCTCACATCCCCTTTTCCTGGTCTGCTAAAAAATGCTTATGAACTCAGTTGCCTCCTTTGCCGTGAGACCAGAAGAACTGAATGGTGTCTGGCTACCATTACTGAACATTTTGATCGAAGATTCTATAGGAGAAGGGTGGGGGGAAGATTCTGTAGAAGAATCCTGATCAAATGGGGTGAAATGTAGTACAGATTTCCAAGTCTAGTGGAATGCAGATTTTCTGGAGCCATGGAGGCTGGGTGAATCCCTGAATCTATTGCCCTGAGATAATCTTTAAACCTTAAGCCAAAAATATCCCCTGAAGTCTTCTTAAAACCAAACAATAGTTACAGCTTAACTGGTCAAGAATATCTGCCTTGAGCTCTTTTAAGATCTATCCATATGAGATGAAATTGACAACAGCAACTCAAAAGATCAGATAGGAAACTCAAGGGGCAGTGAGTTTATGTTAATGCGAAAAGAGCAACTGGGAAAAGGTGGCTGAAAATGGTTGCACAACTCAAAGAATGTAATCAAGGTCACTGAATTGTATGTGTAGCAACTGTTGAATTGGTGTATGTTCTGCTGTGTATATTCTCAACAACAACAAAAATTAAGTTATATTTTTTAAATGTTTATGAACTCGATAGACTTCAGAGCTTGCAGAGTTCATTCACTCAAAGTGGGTAGTTTCTGGGTATAAAGACGACCACTTACTTTGAAGTGGAGCAGGGTAGAGTTCTGGGGCTGTCTCCAAAGGATGAAAGTGATCCCAGTAATGAACACCAGCAACAGCACAGCCACTGTTGTATAAACTGGGTCCCCAGAGAATAGACGTCTGAACATTTGGGCCAGTATTCAGGCACAGGACCATCATCAGTATGACGGCAAAAGTGAAGTTGGGAGAGATCAGGTCCAACTCTGGAAGCCAAATATGTAAAGACCTTGGGCCACATTCCACCCCAGAATGCATGTATAAAAGGGCCATCATCCCTCCAAGATGCCTCCTCAGCTCCAAAAACCAACACAGTCCCACCCCATCCTTTCAATTTCAGAACACTCTAAAGAGAAATCCCACTGCTCACCAAGTAGAGAGGCACAACCACAGACGATCTGCCCAGATTTCAGAGTGGAGATGGTATTGTTGGACCAACACAGACTTTTCTCTTTCAGGTACAGATTCCCATGGCTTTGGAACAGACTTCTTCTCAAATGTTTACACCTTCGTTGCCTCATTCTTGCTTAACTTCTGGTCTGGCTGGTACCTGAATTAAAGGTATTAAGGCAATTGTGTCAGTTATCCAGTGCTGCTGTAACAGTGGATGCCTTTAACAAAGAGAAATTTGTTCTCTCATCGTCTAGGAAGCTAGAATTCCGAATTCAGTGTGCCAGATCTAGGGTAAGATTTTCTCTGTCCATTCTAGGGGAAGGTCCTTGTCATCAATCTTCCCTGGTGTAGGAATTTCTCAGTGCAGGGACCCCAGATCCAAAGGACATGCTTCATTCCTGGTGCTTCTTTCTTGGTGGCAAGAGGTCCCTTTCCTCTCTGCTTGCTTCTCTCTTTTATATCTCAAAAGAGATTGACTCAAGATACAGCCTAATCCTGTAGATTGAGTCCTGCCTCATTAACTGCCTCTAATTCGCCTCATTAACGTCGTAGAGATTAGGATTTACATCACATAGGATAATTACATCAGATCACAAAATGGAGGACATCCACACAATACTGGGAATCATGGCCTAGCTAAGTTGACACACATTTTGGGGGACACAATTCAATCCATAACAGCAATATTAATACCAGCCCCTATTCAGTTCGAACTGATCCAGTGGCTCTGTGAAAGAAAGACCTGGCGATCTGCTCCTGTAAAGATTACAGCCAGGGTAAAGATTACAGCCAGTAAAACCCTATGAAGCAGTTCTACTCTCACAAGGGGTTGTTATGAGTTGAAATTGACTGGATGGCACTTAACAACAACAACTCATTCAACATCAGTCTAATCTACCCTATTCTCCACCCTAAGTGTAACAGTACACTTAGGAGTAAGTATGAAGGCACAAGAGGAGGAGGATTAGCTCCCCAGGAATCCTCATGAGTCTAAGACCCCCAGTAAAGGTGTAGTGGAGTCTCACCTGAGGACAGGAACAGAAAAGGCCACCATGGAGTAAGAAAGCAGAGTCCCAGTTGATGTGAGGTCCACAAGATCACTGAGCTCAAAGAGGAATGCCATGAGTGCTAGAATTAAGGGACAAAAAAGAGGTGGGGGGCGGTGAGAAACTACTGCAAATATCCAAGTCAAGGAAATTGATAAAAGAAGATGAAGATTTTATCTTTTCACCCTCAATGGTTCCGGAGACCTGCGTGGCTGACAGGTGTAAGTGTACGGGCATGTATCCAAGTGAGGCTTCGCAAAAGGAGTCCGTCCTCTGCCATTGCATAGATCACCTGAGGTGTGGGGAACATGGCACCCAGGAGGCTAGGGAAGAAAGTAAGAAAGCATGTGGGGACGTGCTAAAGCATGAGGGGAATGGAAGTCAACAAGTATTGTATAGGTTGCAGAGAAATGAAACCCTCATCCATTGCTGATGGGAATGTAAAACGGTGCAGCTGCTGTGGAAAACAGTTTGGTGGTTCCTGAATAAATGAACAAAGAACTATCACATGACCCAGGAATCCTATTCATAGTTATGTACCCAGAAGAAGAGAAGGCAGGAATGCAAAGAGAAATCTGTACACCAATGTTCATTGTAGCACTTTTCACAATAGCCAAAAGGTAGAAACAACCTAAATGTCCATCAACAGATGAATGGATAAACAAAATTTGGTTGTTGTTATAGTGTTATTAGGTGCCATCAAGTTGGTTCTGACTCATAGAGACCCTATGTACAGCAGAACGAAACACTGCCCAGTCCTGTGCCATCCTCATAATCATCGTTAGGCTGAGCCCATTTTTGCAGCCGCCGTGTCAGTCGATCTCATTGAGGGTCTTCCTCTTTCCCACTAACCCTCTACCAAGCATGATGTCTGCCATGCGATGGTTCACTTTTATGTGGCGTTTCTCACCATAGTCTTATAACTCCCACCCAGGAGATTGGGCGGGACTATGCCGATAGGGTAATTGTGGCCTACTAAAGAGATTGGTCAGTTTTGCCATCGCACTGAGCTTGAAATGAGCCACCCCAGAGGTGGGAAAGAGAAGACCCCACCACCACTAAGGATTAACAGCCAGGAGGAGAGAGTGTGTCTTTTGAACCCAAGTTCCCCGCGCTGGGAGGCTCCTGGAGCCAGGAGACAGAGAGAAAGCAGGCCCTGAAGATGGTGAGAAGCAGTGGCAGGGAAGACCAGCAGGAGACAGCATGGTGGGCTTCCCAGCCCATGGAGCTAGTAAGCTGAGTGCCTGAGTGTCTCTGGGGAATTATTGGTAGGGGCTAAAAGAGCTTTGTAACACTTGGCTGAGCAGGGCAGAGGCCTAGGGCCCAAAAGAGGTGTGCCTGCAAGCACAGCTGAAAAGAGGCTGTCCTGATGGAACAACTGTATCCTGAGTGTTTCTGAGCCTGAATTGTAACCTGTTACTTCCCTAATAAACCTCATAATTGTGAGTATTGTATGTCAGTTCTGTGTGGCCATTGCAATGAATTATCAAACCCAGCAGAGAAGTAGAGTGCTGTGGGAGGGAAAGTTGGTGTCAGAATTGGTAAAGCTGGCAGAGAGGGGAGGCATGTCTGAACTCTGCCTCATAGGAATCAGCCTTGGGCTGTTGCTCTTGATTCTCCTTCCCCCTTGTGAAGAGAGAGGAGGTCAGACTCCATCCCTGTGCCATTTTTACAGTGTCCTTCTTCATGGACTGTTCCCCTCCTGATAACATATCCAAAGTACGTGAGACAAACTCTCACCATCCTCGCGTCTAAAGAGCATTCTGGCTGTACTTCTTCTGAGACAAATTTGTTCATTCTTCTGGCAGTCCATGGTATATTCAATCTTCTTCGCCAACACCATAATTCAAAGGCGTCAATTCTTCTGTCTTCCTTATTCATTGTTCAGCTTTTGTATGCATATGAGGTGATTGAAAATACCATGACTTGAGTCAGACGCACTTAAGTCCTTAAAGTGACATTTTTGCTTTTGAACACTTTTGAGATGTCTTTTGCAGCAGATTTGCCCAATGCAATAAGTCACTTGATTTCTTGACTGCTGCATCCATGGGCATTGTGGATCCAAGTAAAATGAAATCCTTGACAACTTCAATATTTTCTCTGTTTATCATGTTGCTTATTGGTCCAGTTGTAAGGAATTTTGTTTTCTTTATGTTGAGGTGTAATCCATACTGAAGGCTGTAGTCTTTGATCTTCATCAGTAAGTGCTTCAAGTCCTCTTCACTTTCAGCA
>NW_004444023.1:9124295-9137252 GCF_000243295.1 Trichechus manatus latirostris
CCATACTGAAGGCTGTAGTCTTTGATCTTCATCAGTAAGTGCTTCAAGTCCTCTTCACTTTCAGCAAGCAATGTTGTGTCATCTGCATATTGCAGGTTGTTAATGAATCTTCCTCCAATCCTGGTGCTATGTTCTTCATATAGTCCAGCTTCTTGGATTATTTGCTCAGCATGCAGATTGAATAAATATGATGAAAGGAAATAACCCTGATGAACACCTTTCCTGATTTTAAGCCACACAGTATCCCCTTGTTCTGTTCGAACAACTGCCTCTTTGTCTATGTACAAGTTCCTCATGAACACAGTTAAGTGTTTTGGAATTCCCATTCTTTGCAATGTTATCCATAATCTGTTATGATTCACACAGTCAAATGCCTTTGCATAGTCAATAAAACACAGGTAAACATCTTTCTGGTATTCTTTGCTTTCAGCGAAGATCCATCTGACATCAGTAATGATATCACTTGTTGCATATCCTTTTCTGAATCCGGCTTGAATTCCTGGCAGTTCCCTGTTGATAAACTGCTGCAGCTGCTTTTGAATGATCTTCAGAAAAATTTTACTTGTGTATGATATTAATGATATTGTTCAACAACTTCCAAATTCTGTTGGATCACCTTTCTTTGGAATGGGTACGAATATGGATCTCTTCCAGTCAGTTGGCTAGGTAGCTGTCTTCCAAATTTCTTGGCATAGATGAGTGAACGCTTCCAGTGCTGCATCCATTTGTTGGAACATCTAAATTGGTATTCCATCAGTTCCTGGAGCCTTGTGTCATGGAGTGAATTATGTCCCCCCAAAAATGTGTGTATCAGTTTGGCTGGGCCATGGTTCCTGATATTGTGTGATTTTCCTATATGTTGTAAATCCTGCCTCTATGAAGTTAATGAGGGAGGATGGGTGGCAGTTGTGTTAGTAAGGCAGGACTCAATATTGGATTTTGTCCTGAGGCAATCTTTTGAGATATAAAAAAGAGAAGTGAGCAGAGAGACAGGGGGACCTCATACCACCAAGAAAGAAGCACCGGGAGCAGAGCGCATCCTTTGGACCTGAGGTTCCTGCACAGAGAAGCTCCCAGAACAAGGGAAGATTGATGACACGGACCTTCCTCCAGAGCCGACAGAGAAAGCCTTCCCCTGGAGCTGATGCCCTGAATTTGGACTTGAAGCCTTCCCTTGGAGCGTGATGTCCTGAATTTGGACTTGTAGCCTACTGGCCTGTGAGAGAATAAATTTCTCTTTGTTAAAGCCATCCACTTCTGATATTTCTGTAATAGCAGCACTAGATGACTAAGACATTTGTTTTTCACCGATGCCTTAGGTGCAGCTTGGACTTCTTCCTTCAGTACCATTGGTTCTTGATCTTATGCTATCTCTCCTGAAATCGTTGAACATCGACCAATTCTTTTTGGTACAGTGACTCTGTGTATTCCTTCCATCTTCTTTTTATGCTTCCTGTGTCAATCAATATTTTGTCTGTAGAATCCTTCAGTATTGCAACTCGAGGCTTGAATTTTTTCTTTAGTTCTTTCAACTTGAGAAATGCAGAGTGTGTTCTTCCCTTTTGGTTTTCTAACTCCAGGCCTTTACATATTTGCTTATAATACTTTACTTTGTCTTCTTGAGCTGCCCATTGAAATCTTCTGTTCAGCTCTTTTACATCATCACTTCTTCCATTCGCTTTAGCTACTCTACATTCAAGAGCGAGTTTCAGAGTCTCTTCTGACATCCATTTTGGACTTTTCTTTCTTTCCTGTCTTTTTAAATGATCTCTTGCTTTCTTCATGTATGATGTCCTTGATATCATTACACACCCCATGTGGTCTTCATTCAGTCATTAGTGTTCAGTGCATCAAATCTATTTTTCAGATGGTCTTTAAATTCAGGTGGGATACACTCAAGGTCATATTTTGGCTCTCATGGACTTGCTCTAATGTTCTTCAGCTTCAGCTTGAACTGGCATATGAGCAATTGATGGTCTGTTCCACAGTCAACCCCTGGCCTTGTTCTGACTGATGATATTGAGCTTCTCCATCATCTCTTTCCACAGATGTGGTCGATTTAATCCCTGTGTATTCCATCTGGTGAGGTCCATGTATATAGTTGCCATTTATGTTGTTGAAAAAAGGTATCTGTAATGAAGAAGTCATTGGTCTTGCAAAATTCTGTCATGCAATCTCCGGTGTTGTTTTGCTCACCAAGGCCATATTTTCCAACTACTAATCCTTCTTTGTTTCCAGCTTTCACATTCCAATCATCAATAATTATCAATGCATCTTGATTGCATGTTTGATCAATTTCAGAGTGCAGAAGTTGGTAAAAATCTTCAATTTCTTTGGCCTTAGTGGTTGGTGTGTAAATTTGAATAATGGTTGTATTAACTGGTCTTCCTTGTAGGTGTATGGATATTATCCTATCACTGACAGTGTTTTACTTCAGGATAGATTTTGAAATGTTCTTTTGGACGATGAACATGACACCATTCCTCTTCAATTTGTCATTCCCAGCATAGTAGACCATATTACTGTCTGATTCAAAATGGACAATACCAGTCCATTTCAGCTCACTAATGCCTAGGATATCGATGTTTATGTGTTGCATTTCATTACTGATGATTTCCAATTTTCCTAGATTCATACTTTGTACGTTCCACATTCCAATTATTAATAGATGGTTGCAGCTGCTTCTTCTCATTTTGAGTCATGCCACAACAGCAAATAAAGGTCCCAAAAGCTTGACTCCATCCACGTCATTAAGGTTGACTCTGCTTTGAGGAGGCAGTTCTTCC
Source organism: Trichechus manatus latirostris (assembly GCF_000243295.1). Classification (NCBI taxonomy): domain Eukaryota; kingdom Metazoa; phylum Chordata; class Mammalia; order Sirenia; family Trichechidae; genus Trichechus; species Trichechus manatus. The sequence continues at coordinate 9,127,082 of NW_004444023.1, forward strand.
CCAGTCATATTCTGAGTGCCTTCCAACCAGAGGGGCTCATCTTCCAGCACTGTATCAGACAATGTTCTGCTGCTGTTCATAAGGTTTTCACTGGCCAGTTTTTTCAGAAGTAGACTACCAGATCCTTCTTCCTAGTCTATCTTAGTCTGGAAGCTCAGCTGAAACCTGTCCACCATGGTTTACCCTGCTGGTATTTGAAATACCAGTGGCATAGCTTCCAGAATCACAGCAACAGAGAGGCCATACATACTGGTACATACTGTAAAAATGGTGACAGCGGCTGTCCTTGTCTAACTTCACAAGTGGGGAGAATCAAGATCAACATCAGCCCAAGGCTGATTCCTATAAGGCAGAGGTCAGACATACTGCTCTCCAACCTTTTTTCTAATTCTGACACCAGACGTCCTTCTCACAGCACTCTCTGCTTCTCTGCTAGGTTTGATTATTTGCTGCAGTGGCCACACAGAACTCACAGACAATACTCACAATTGTGGGGTTTATTAGGGAGGTAACACAGGAACCCTGATGGGGCAGTGGCTAAGTGCTGGTCAGCTAACCAAAAGGTTGGTGGTTCTCTAGCCGCTCCACAGGAGAAAGATGTGGCAGTCTGCTTCTGTAAAGATTTACAACCTTGGAAACCCTATATGGCAGTTCTAATCTGTGCTGTAGGGTCACTATGAGTCAGAATTGACTCGCTGTCAGTGGGTTTGTTTTTGGTTTTGGTTTTAGGGAAGTAACAGGTTATACTTCAGGATCACGATCAACAGGCTACAATTCAGGATAAGGATCAGGAAGCATGTAGGTAAAGCCACCCTTCTTCAGTGGAGGACAGCTCACTCATCTCCTCTTGGATATACAAGGCTCCTTTGGCTTCCTGAGGCAGGCTCCTCTCGCCCCTTCAGGACAGGCTCCTCTCAGGCACCTCAGGACAGTCCTCTTGGCCCTCAGTCTTCGGCCCTGCTTGGGCCTGGCCTCTGTTCTGCTCAGGCAAGAGTTACAGAGTTCTTTAGCTCCACCGATAAGTGCCCACTGTGCCAGGAAGCTTCCTGATCAAAGGCACTTAGCTCTCTTACTCCTTGGGCAAACAAGCCTAGCTCCACTGTCAAGTATCCAGAGGCAAACCACCCTTCCAGGAAGCCTCCTGCCAGAATGCACTCAGCCCTCTCACTCCGTGGGTCATCATGCCCCTTGTGGCCACCATGGTCCATGGGCCAGGAGGTCACCCCACCAATGTCCTGGTTCTGCTGCTGCCATTACTTGCCATCTCATGCTGTCTGCAGTGTTACAGCTCCCTCTCTGTCTTCTGGGTCTAGGAGGTTCTCAGCACAGGGACCCTGGGTCCAAAGGACATGCTTCACTCCTGGCTCTTCCTTTTTGATGGTAGTGAAGTCCCCTGTTGTTTCTGGGATTCACTCCTTTTAAGCCTCGCAGCATAATAAAACTGACCAGTCCCCGCGTTAGGGTTCCATATACCTTATTTGCATAGTCCCATCCAATCATTGTGTGCGAGTTATAAGACCATGCATGGCTAAAAGGGCTGTATTAAGTAATTCACTGCATCGCATGTACATACAATGGAATATTATGCAGCTATAAAGAAAAGTAATGTCCTGATGCATGCCACATGTATGAACCCTGAAAACATGCTGCTGAGTGAAATAAGTCAGTCACAAAAGGACAAATACTGTAAGAACTCACTTATATGAAATAAGTAAATATATAGAAACCAAAGATTATTAGTGGTGACCAGTGGTGAGACGGAGGGGAAAAGAAGCTTTTGTTTGGGAGACATTGAGTTTATGCCACTGTTGGTGAAATGTTTTGGATGAAGATAGCGAAAATGGTGTCACAACATGAAAATTATAATCAATGTTATTGAGTTGTAAGTGTGGAAGTTGTAGTGTTGGTGTGTATGTTTTTAAATTTAAAAAAAAAAGGCATGAGGTGACTGGAACTTTTCCCTAGCCTATGTGGAGGAAGATTCTCTTCCAGTAACTGGAACTTCTCCCTAGCCTGTGTGGAGAAAGCTATCTCTTCTGGTGATTGGAACTTTTGCTCCCTAACTTATGCAGAGAAAAGTGCCTTTTGCTCTCACCCCACAATTTCAAGGGCTGGGATACCTGACACTGACAGTAGACAGGGAAAAAGCTTTTGACACTGACCTGGATGAAAGGGCACAGAGGGAGCCAACAGCCACTACATATCTGGCAGGGGCCCATCCAACATGGAGAAAAGCCACCAGCAAGGGGCTCTCAGGATGGATCTGGTAGTAAGGCGTCATGAGAGTGAGTGCCACAGAGATGCCAAAATATACCAGAAAACAGGTGAAAATAGAGATAATGATGCCCAGGGGGAAGCACCACTGAGGATTCCGGGTTCTGTCCCCTATAGGATAAGCGTTAAAGTGTTGGGTCAGGAAAACACACTGAGGTGAAGGCACAAAATCCTCTTCCCTCTTGCGGGGGCATAGCAAGGGTAACAAGCTCCCAGGGGCAATCTCTAAGTTGCACCCACCTCCCCACCCCCAATTTCAAAATAACTAGACATTTATAGTGGCTGTGCATCAGCAGAAACGCCTTCCCCCCTCTTGTCCAGCTGCCTCAGTCAGGTGCCTTTCATATTTGTGGCGTCTTGGAATGTCATTCCCTGCCTTGTCTGGCGCCCCCTAGGACTTGGGCCCAGGGGCCAGTGCCCCCTTCTGACCCCACCGTTACCCCCTAACTACACCTCTGCCCTCTTCTTGTTGTTGTTAGGTGCCATTGAGTCGATTCCAACTCATAATGACACCATGTGACAGAGTAGAACTGTCCCATAGGGTTTCCTGAGCTGCAATCTTTACAAAGCAGATCTCCACGTCCTTCTGTGGAACTACTGGGTGGGTTAGAACTGTCAACCTTTCTGTTAGCAGCTGAGCGCTTAACCATTCATTGCACTATCAGGGCTCAGATCTTCAGGCAAGCCTTCTACCAAATCTGTGCAGCCCAATACTGGCAGCCCAAACTGCCCAAAACCCTGATGGGACCAAATGACCATTGTTACCTGTAGTGGCAATGCAATCAAAACCAAAAAATGCAAAGAAACACGTAGCTGCTCCATGGCGAATCCCATCAAAGCCAAAAGGCACAAATCCACCAGAGCCCAGAGGCTCCAAACTACAGTGAAAGAAGGAATGTGGAACATGGTTGAGGTGTGTTCAGCCATCTCTGCCTGACTGTTCAGTTAATACCACAGTCCTGGGCTCCCGTCCCCGCCACCACCACCATCTGGATCCATCAGCCCAAATCCCCCTTATTGTTGTTGTTAGGTGCTGTAGAGTCAATTTTCAACCCATAGCGACACCATATGACAGAGTAGAACTGTCCCATAGGGTTTTCTTGGCTGAAATCTTTATGGCATGATGTCTTCCTCCAGGGACTGGTCCCTCTTGATAACGTGTCCAAAGTAAGTCTCGCAATCCTTGCTTCTAAAGAGCATTCTGGCTATACTTCTTCAGAAACAGATTTGTTCATTCTTCTGGAGGTCCATGGTATATTTAATATTCTTCTCTAACACCTTAATTCAGATGCATGTTATCAGGAGGGACCAGTCCCTGGAGGACATCATGCTTGGTAAAGTAGAGGGTCAGTGAAAAAGAAGAAGACCCTCAATGAGATGTATTGACACAGTGGCTGCAACAGTGGGCTGAAACATAGCAACAGTTGTGAGGATGGTGCAAGACGACACCTAACAACAACAGTCTTTATGGAAGCAGATCTCCAGGTCTTTCTCCTCAGAGCTGCTAGGTGTGTTCAAACTGCCAGGCTTTCGGTTAGCAGCCAAGCGCTTAACCATTGCGCCACCATAGCTCCTTCAAATGCCCCCACTTCCTGCCATATTTCCAGCTCTGCAGCCACTACTACTGTGGCCAAGCAGGCTCCTCCTAACCTAGAGGTGTCATTGGGTCCAAGCATGCTCTGGTAGTAGTCCTGTTCCCCAAGCTTCCAGTTATGCAGATCTCCCTTAATGAAGCCAGAGAAGATAACAAAGCTGAGAACCAAAATGTTCATGCCTGTGAACACTTTGGTAACCAGGGCCAGTAATCCTGTAAACAAAATGGAATTAAAAATGTAAATAACTTTGGTCTCAGTACAGAGAAAGAAACTCGTCAGTCTGTGTCAGTGTTCCTTCCTTATCTGGAGGTGATTTTGCTCCCCAAAGCATGTTTAGCAATGCCTGTAGATATTTTTTTAATGGCCGTGAAAATACACACAACAAAACACATGCCAATTTAACAACCTCCATATATACAATTCAGTGACTTGATGACATTCCTCAAGTGTGCCACCGTTCTTGCTATCCTTTTCCAAATCATTCCACCACCATTGACATAAGCCCAATGCCTCCTAAGCAAAAACTCCTCTTTTCTTCTTCCCTCCCATCCCTGGTAACCACTAATAATCTTCAGTCACTGTATATTTGCTTGTTTCATATAAGTGAGATCATACAGTATTTGTCCTTTTGCGACTGATTTATTTTGCCCAGCATGATGTTTTCAAGGTTCATCCACGTTGTTGCATGCATCAGGACTTCATTTCTCTTTATGGCTGAGCAGTATTCCATTGTATGGATAGACTTCATTTTGTTTATCCATTCATGGAAACATTTTGCTGGTCACAACTTCAGAGTGGACACCATTGGCATCTAGTGGGTGGAGGCCAAGGATGTTGCTAAACATCCAACAGTACACAGGACAGGCCCCCACACCAAAGCAAAGGTCAAACAACAATGATCTACGGCTTGCTTTCCATCTCTCATGTGCAGACCTTCTTTCCCAGCTTCTGATCTCCCCACCATTTTTACCACCCACAAGGCTTTCCCAAGGAGCCCTGGTGGTGCAACGGTTAAGCATTTGGCTGCTAACGGAAAGGCTGGCAGTTTGAACCCACCCGGCAGCTCTGGGAGTGAAAGACCCAGAGATCTGCTCCCATAAAAATTTTAAAAAAAAAGACAACACATTTTCTTCTGGTGGATTCTGACTCATAGCGACTCTATAGGACAGAGTAAAACTGACCCCATAGGGTTTCCAAGACTATAAATCTTTACAGGAGCAAATCGCCACATCTTTCTCTTTCAAAGCAGCTGGTGGATTAGAACCACTGACTTTTTGGGTCACATCCAAGCTCTTAACCACTGCACCACCAAGGCTCCTCTCTGAATATCAGGGACCCCTTTTTTTCTTTCTTGCCTCCTGGATCATGAATAAGCAGGAGGTGACTCCTGGTCCTGAAATCACTACACAGAGAGGGAAATGAGGCCGTCTTTCTCAGGTGCAGCCTCTTCCCTGGGTGGGTTACCTTTCATTCTTCCTCAGTGTCTTAGTTATCTAGTGCTGCTATAACAGAAATACCACTAGTGAGCAGCCTTAAAGAATGAATTAATTTTCTACCAGCTAGAAGTCTGAATTCAGTGCACCATTTGTGCCCCTAGGGCTCCTTCTAGTAAAGATTTACAGTCTTAGAAACTGTATGGGGCAGTTTACTCTGTGCTATAGGATCGCTATGAGTCGGAATTGACTTGACAGCAACAGGTTTTTGAAGGTTCTGGAAGGATATAAATTAACAAGCTCTACCCTGGCAGAATGTACATTTCATTAGGAATTTTGGCATTTAGTAAGCCATGGGCAGGTAGCCCTGGTGGTGCAGTTGTTAAGCTCTTAGCTGCTAACTGAAAGATTGGCAGTTTAAACCCACCAGCAGCTCTTGTGAGAAAAAGACCTGGTGATCTGCTCCCGTAAAGATTTCAGCCTAGGAAACCCAATGGGCAGTTCTACTCTGAACATGTGGTGTTGCTGTGAGTTGAAAATAGACTTGACGACACCCAACAAGCCTTTCCCACCCCAGCTCCCCACTTCTTCCCATCCAATCTCTGGGGACTCGGGCAGACATGGCTGTGGTAGCATGCTTGTCCATTTTCCCTCTTGCCTATTCTGGAATATTCTTTGGACTTGGACAGACATGGCTCTAGCAAAATGCTTGTCCATTTTCCCATTTTTGTCTGTTCTGTGATATTTCCTTGGACTCAGGCAGACATGGCTCTGCAGCATGGTTGTCCGTTTCCCACTTCTGCCCTTTTGAATATATGCTGAATAAAACTTACTTTTTGCTTTACTAAACTTCATGATGTTCTTCCCTTACAACAGTTAATGGCATAGTTGTCAAGGATTCTGAAGCTACGAATCCAGTGGACCTCAAGGAGACCTAGACTGTGGAGCAGAAGCTAGCAAAGAGAGGTCCTATCTTCTGGACCCATGTGTTCCCACTCTATGTCCCTTCGACACCGATGGGGTGAGTGCTCTCAGAAAACGAGCCTTCGCTTACTCTTTTTAGTTCTCTTTCTCATGTTTTCTTAAGATTTGTTTGGCATATTTGTTTGAAAAACCGGTTGTTTGATTACGGAGAATCTGTCTTACATTTTTGCTTGATCGTTTGGTTAAGAGTGACATTTAGTAACTCTTTGGATTAACTGCAGTTTAGGTCCAGATTCGGGCGTTTGAAACATTAAAGAGGTAATTCTATTTCCAAAGAACGTTGAGTCACTATAAGCCGCAAAATTCAGGGCCTTTTTGTGGCTCAGAAAACATGGAAAATAGTGCTCTGCTTTGCCAAATTTGCAGGGAGAGGTGGCAACTATTGCCTGATTGCCAGATTCTCAGGGGGAGATGGCAGCTCCTGACCTGTGTTATGAAATTTAAGGGAGAAGTGGTAGTTCAGTGCCTGTTTTATGATATAGTTCTCAATAAAGAATCAAAATGTTAAAATTAAGATCATCAGTAGCTTTAAAGTAGTTTCCAATTGAAGGAATTAGTCTGTGTAAGGTCTAAAATAAGAGACTAGGTCTCTAGCCAGCAGAATGAATTAAGTTTAAAGAGAAGGAAACCAAGAACTTGAACCTTATCACTTAACATCTTTGATAAATGAGCCTGAATTTCACCCCTACTACTGAGACACTGGTTTGGGGTTCATATTTAAAAACAGTGTAAACTGAGTATACTAGAAGTAATTTGGAATTTCAGTGACCACTTTGGGAAAATGAGCTTTCATTTGTGTAGTCCTTTCTTTCCTTTAGGGAACTTTGCTTGATGCTCAGGTTTTGTCAAAAGATCTAATATTCCTCCATCTGAGGCTCTGGCAAGTTAATAAGTTTTATCTAGAACCTGTTTGTTCGATTGAATTGAGTCAATCTAACCAAAAATTGCTATATACACTTTAAGAAACTAGGATCCCCAAATCCTTGTTTTGTGTGGTATTGTTCTGTGAGTTTATGTGGTCTTTCTGTCTCCTTTGGTCCTAAAAGAGCTTGCTTCTGGTCTAGAGCATTGTGTCTAAGTTTCTGTCTTGTATCAGGTTGGAGGTTATGGCTGAGAATTGCTGTTTTTTTTTGTAAGGCTAGTCATAGAACCTCAGTTCTTCCTTCGTCCAGAAAAAACTGCATCTTGTGTCTGTCTTATGATTTAGACTTTTAATGGCTACTTGGAGAAACTTTGATATAAATTGGTCTATTTGAAACATACGCTAAGATCTTTGTGTTTTATACTATGTCAATCTTAAAAGTGAGACCTTTCTAAGTAACTTAAGCTAGATATTATATGAAATTTGTGTTTCATTTAAGGAAAAAGAATAGTTTTGTCTTAAAGTAAAAGTAACAGTTCCAGAACAGTAAAAAAGAAATTAGTTATCTTTTGCCCTTCAAAATTCCTAGGTCAATTTAAGCATATGTAAATGAATTTGGATGACACCCCCAGCCCGTCTTGCCAGCCAAGAGCTAAGGAACTTTGGTATTTACTGGGTAGATAGCCTTTCAAAATTCTTCCATCAACCATTCAATCTCTGGCCCTTCCTTACCAATGAACAGTGGCACCAGACTCAAGGCAAAGAAGTCTGGACACTTGGCCAAGATAGGGGGCACTTGCAGAGGGAAACTGTCCTGCAGGGCCTGCAAGATGCAGTTCCAACCAGGCTGTCAAAGGTAGTGCTCCAGGCCCTGGCTATGCTGGCGGCACCTGCAGGAGGAATGTTCATTTATAAACATTAATTGAACCCCAACTGTGTGACAAAGGAGACCTGGTTGCACAGTGGTTAAGCACTCGGCTACTAATTGAAAGGTTAATGGTTCAAACCTACCCAGGAGCTCCATGGGAGAAAGACCTGGCAGTCCGCTCCCATAAAGATTACAGCCTAGAAAACTCTATCAGGCAGTTCTGCTGTGTCACGTGGGGTCGCTATGAGTCAAAGATGGATTCAGCAGCACCCAGCAATAGCACTGTGTGACATGAACTATATTATTGAAACAAACCTACTAAATACCTAATCTCAAAGAGTCTATTTTCTTGGTGGATGAGGGGAGCTGGTGGTTAACAAATTAGTAAACTACTTAGGATGTTAAAACAAAACCAGTTGCCCTTGAGTCGACTCTAACTCATGGCGACCCCATATGTTTCAGAGTAGAACTGTGCTCCACAGGGTTTTCAACGGCTGTTTTTTTGGAAGCAGATTGCCAGGCCTTTCTTCTGTGGTGCCTGTAGGTGGATTTGAATTGCCAACCTTTCGGTTACTAGCTGAGCACTTAATGGTTTGTGCCACCCAAGTCTCCTTTAGTACATTAGAAGAAGATATATTCTATGGTTGAAAAGAAAAACAGGGAAGTAGGATGAGGAGATCCAGAAGACCAGGGTTGAAATTTGAAATTGGGTTCTTGTTATTAGCTGCCATCAAGTCGACTCTGACACATGATGACCCCATGTGTGCAGTGTAGAACTGCACTCCATAGGGTTTTCAAGGCTGTGAGCTTTCAGAAGCAGATCACCAGGTCTGTCTTCCATGGCTCCTCTGGGTGGGTTGAAACTACCAACCTTTAGGTTAGTAGCCAAGTACACACTATTTGTGCCATTTGGGGAGCTGTCTCTTGGCCCCAAGTCTGTAGTTTCCCACATACCTACCTCCCTGCCCCAACATCTTACCAATGACATAGGAGAATATGAGATTCCAGCCAATGGTGAAGGCCCACAGTTCACCCACTGTGACACAGCTGTAGAGATATGCTGTACCAGAGCAGGGGAACCAGGCCCCAAACTCCACATAGCAGAGCCCAGCCAACATAGGAGACAGGGCGGCCACCAAGAAGCAGATGACGATCGCTGGTCCAGCTTTGTCCCTAGCTACTTCACCAGCCAGGATGTACACACCTGCTCCCAGGGTACTAACCACACCCAGGGCCACCAGATCCATTGTGGACAGGCAACAGGCCAGGCCACTCTCAGACCCCTTTCTTGCCTCCAGGGGGCGCCTGCGGACCAGCTTCTGGCCAAATTGGCGAACTTCTTGCCACAGTATCCTAGACAGAGTTGAGGATGCTAAGATCCACTAAGAGCTGCAAGACAGAAACCCATCAATAACGTTCATCCCAAACCCCTGAAACTATTGCCCTGAGATAATCTTTAAATTTTAAACCAAAAATATCCCCTGTAGTCTTCTGAAAACCAAACAATAGTTTAGCTTAACTAGTCAAGAATGTCTGCCTTGAGCACTTTGTCAAAGAAGATATTCAGGTGGCTAACAGACACATGAAGAAATGCTCACGATCATTAACCATTAGAGAAATGCAGATCAAAACTACAATGAGATATCATCTCACCCCAAGAAGGCTAGCATTAATCAAAAAACACAAAATAATAAATGCTGGAGAGGTTGTGGAGAGACTGGAAACACTTATACACTGTTGGTGGGAATGTAAAATGGTACAACCACTTTTGAAATAGATTTGGTGCTTTCTTAAAAAGCTAGAAATAGAAGTACCGTATGATCCAGGCATCCCGCTCCTTGGAATATATCCTAGAGAAGTAAGAGCTGTCACACGAATAGATATATGCGCACTCACGTTTAATGCAGCACTGTTCACAATAGCAAATAGATGGAAACAACCTAGGTGCCCATCAATGGATGAATGGATGAACAAATTATGGTATATTCACATAATGGAATACTACGCAATGATAAAGAACAATGATGAAGTTGTGAAACATCTTATAACATGGAGGAAGCTGGAGGTCATTATGCTGAGTGAATTTAGTCAGTCACAGAAGGACAAATATTGTATAAGACCAGTATTATAAGAACTCAAGAAAAGGTTTAAACAC
>NW_004444023.1:9138027-9143364 GCF_000243295.1 Trichechus manatus latirostris
GGTTAGGAGCTGGTTGAATGGACATGGGGAATCAGGGGTGGAAAGGAGGAGTGTGCTGTCACAGTATGGGGAGAGCAATTAGAGTCACATAACAATGTATGTATAAATTTTTGTATGGGAAAAAATAAAAATAAAAAAATGTCTGCCTTGAGCATTATGCTCCTTTAAGAACTATGTATATGGGATCAAACTGACAACAACATCTCAAGTGATTATTTAGGAACTTTAGGGGGCAGCGAGTTTATGATAATGGGGGAGGAACAAGATGGAAGAGAAGGGGTAGAAAGGTTGCACAACTTGAAGAATGTAATCAATGTCACTGAATTGTACTTATAGAAACCGTTGAATTGGTGTATGTTCTGCTGTGTATATTCTCAACAACAACAGCAACAAAATAAAAGAAATATTTTAAAAGAAAAATTTTTCACCCCGTTCATGGGCACTGAGTTTCTGTTTGCAGTGATGAAAGAACTGGAAATAGATAGTGGCGACGGTTGCACAACACTGTGATTGTAATTAATACCATTGAATTGCACATTTGAAGATGGTTAAAATGGCAGTGTTCAGTTATATATATTTTACCACAATAAAAAAATTACAAAAAAAAAAGTGCTCCCTCCCCCTTAGCCCTGGGAGTTGGTCACAAGACCAAGTCCATGGCATAATGGAGTGGGGAGCAGGTGGTAAAAGGACACATTGGGTAGGTCATCCATCTCTGTGCCTCAGTTCTTCAAATGTAAGGAAGGATTTTAATACTTTGCAAGGCTTCTCAAAAAATTACGTAAAGAGAAGCAAGCTAAAGCTTCCAGTACAGTGGCCGGGACATCCATTACCCCCATTGCCATTAAATTGATTCCAATTCACAGCAACCCTATAGGACAGAGTAGAACTGCCCCACAGGGTTTCCAAGGCAGTAAATCTTTCTGGAAGCAGACTGCCACGTCTTTCTCCCGTGGAGCCGCTTGTGGGTTCCAAGCGCCGACCTTTCAGTTAGCAGCACAGCACTTAAACCACTGTGCCACCAGGCTCCTTAATTAATATTAGTAGAGTGAATAAGCATGCTGATTTTTTTTCTTTTTGGTGAAAATATACATAACAAAACCTATGCCATCTCAATAACATACATACAGAATTCGGTGACATTGATTACATTCTTCAAGTTGTGCAACCATTCTCACTATTCGTTTCTAAATCATTCCACCACCATTAACATAAACTCAATGCCCCCTAAGAAAAAACTCTCTTTTTTCCCTCCCTCACAATGCTAACCACTAATAATCTTTGGTTTCTTTGTATTTGCTTATTTCATTTAAATGAGATCAGACAGTATTCGTCCTTTTACAACTGGCTTATTTCCCTCAGTGAAATATTTTCAAGATTCTTTCATGTTGTGGCATGCATAAGGACTTCATTTCTCTTTATGGCTGAGTAGTATTCCATCCTATATATGTATTGTATTTGGTTTATCTGTTATCTGTTGATGGACATCTTGGTTGTTTCCACCTTTTGGCTATTGTGGAGAGTGCTGCAGTGAACGTTGGTGTACAGGTTTCCTTTTGTGTTCCTGCTTTCACTTCTTCTGGGAACATACCAAGGATTGAGACTGCTAAACGTGCTAATTTTTTAAGGCATATTACCTGGGTTCCAATCCAGCTCTGCTGCTTATTGGCTGTATGACTGTGCACAAGCCACTGGCCATGTGTTCACAGTTGCCCATTTTGGTCTGGACCAAACTTAGTAAGACTTCTCCATACAGGCTCCTGAACTCTGCTTGCCTCCAGGCCTGAGCAAGAAGAAAAAGTGGACCATGCCCCATTATCGACTTGTCCTGTGAATAAGCAGACTGATGACAGACTTTTCCTGGTAGACTCCACTGGTCATTTCCCCTTGCTGGCCCAAATTCCCCTTAAAAGTCTCTGTTGATCTTTGCTTATCTCTCCTTGGCCTATAAAAGAAAAAGTCTGCCCTGTTTGACTGTGAGACACTTACAGATTACTGAGATGGGACTGTTCTCCCTGTTATGATAGTCTTTCTTCTCAATAAAAAAAATCTGTATCTTAATCCTGATTTGTTTTTGTTTGACCTCACTTAGCCACTCTTCAAGGAGCCCTGCTGGTACAAGTGATTAAACACTCAGCTGCTAACCAAAAGGCTGGCAGTTCGAACCCACCCAGTGGCACTATGGAAGAAAGATCTGGTGATCCGCTCCTGTAAACATTACAGACTATAACAGACACGTGAGAAATGCTCACGATCACTAGCCATTAGAGAAATGCAAATCAAAACTACAATGAGATGCCATCTCACCCCGACATTACTGGCACAAATTAAAAAAAACAACAGAAAATAACAAATGTAGGAGACGCTGTGGGAAGATTGGAACTCTTATGCACTGCTGGTGGGAATGCAAAATGGTATAACCATTTTGGAAAATGATATGGTGCTTCCTTAAAAAACCATGAATAGCAATACCATGTGGGTCCACAATCCTACTCCTAGGAATATGTCCTAGAGAAATAAGAGCCATCAGACGAATAGCACATGCATACCCATGTTCACTGCAGCATTATTCACAATCGCACAAAGATGGAAACAACCTAAGTGCCCATCAATGGATGAATGGATAAACAAACTATGGTACATACACACAATGGAATACTACACAACAATCAAGAATAATGATGAATCTGTGAAACATCTCACAACACGGATGAATCTGGAGGGCATTATGCTGAATGAAATAAGTCAATCACAAAAGGACAAATACTGTATGAGACCAGTATTATAAAAATTCGTGAAAAGGTTTGCACACAGAAAGAAACAATCTTCTATGGTTATGATGGAGGGGAGAGGTGGGGAGGGAAAAACACTAACTAGACAATAGGTAAGTGGTAGCTTTGGTAGAGGGTAAGACAGTGCACAGTACTGAAGAAGTCAGCACAACTGAAAATTTCATTTTAAACAGGTCAGAAGCTGATACTTCTCCCTGTAAATTTCAAAGAACAGGTTAGGAACTGCCACTTCCCCCTGTGAATTTCATAAAATAGGGCAGGAGCTGTCACCTCCCCCTGCAAATTTCATAAAACAGATACAAGGTCAACAACAACAAAAAAATCCAAAGAGCTACAAGGCATTTCAGCAAGAGTATAAGAAGAATACTTCCCACTGATTTTAATTGATTATAGATCCCTTTGCTTCGAATTTACATCTTAAAAAGACTAATATGGCCAATGCAAAAGCTAGGCCATTGTAATGAATCATTTTCTTTTGTTAAATCATGCTGTTTTTCTAAATGCAGGCCAAATTAGGCCAAAACTCTTTACTATATAGGCAGCGAATGTGCGAGATGGTTGGCTGTCAATTTTACTTTTCTCTTGGTTATTTCCCATTTTAAAGTTTGAAAGGGGAAAAGAAAGAGGTTTCAAAACAGAGCACTATTTTCCAGATTTTCTCTAAGTCACAAAAAGAAACTTAACAAGGAAAGCTGAGGGGTTTGGACAGTGTTTTGCTTGAACCAATGTGTACCTTCACTGTGTTAGAGTTTGTTTGCAGGTGGCAGGCAGCCTAGTGCTCTAGCCTGTCTGTAACCACCTTATCCTCTCACAGGAGTCTTTAACGCACATGATGAGTGCCAGTGACTGCCCTAATGGCTTTTACTGGTCAACCCATGCTCGAATTTTGTGGCTTATAGTGACCCATAGCTCTCTGAAAACAGAATTACCTCTTTAATGTTTCAAACACCCAAATCCAGACACCAAACTGAAGTTCACCAAAAAAGTCACTAAACGTCACTTTTAACCAAAAGATCAAGCAAAAATATAAGAAAGATTCTCCTTAATCTAACAACTGATTTGCAAACAGTATACCAAACAAAACTTAAGAAAACATGAGAAAGAGAACAAAAAAGAATAAGCAAAGGTTCGTTTTCCGAGAGCACTTACCCATCGATGTCAAAGGGACATGGAGTGTCTGCTCTGCAGTCCAGATCGCCTTGAGGTCGACAGGATTCATGGCTTCAGAAAATCCCGCTGACTACGCCATTAATTGTTCTAGAGTAATATCACCACAATGGTATAGTAAAGCAAGAAGAAAGATTTTATTTGACATACGTTCCATGAGGCAAAAGTGGGAAATGGACAAGCACGCTGCCACAGCCAGGTATTCCCAAGTCCAAGGAATATTGCAGAATAGGCAAAAGTGGGAAACAGACAAGCATGTTGCCAGAGCTATGTCTGCCCAAATGTGAGGAACGTTACAAAATCATCAGTATATATTAACATCACAAACGGGTAAAATCATCGAAAGCTTCACCTTTTCACAGACTGGTTAAAAACTGCTAAATCATCGTGATTCTACATTTTGAATTGTCTTTCTTAATAATCATTGGTACAAATTTCAATAAATGACAGTCAGGAGGGTCTTTATTGGTTCAACAAGTCTTGCTATTTACTAAATGCTAATAAAAGATAGGAATGGAAAATATGTGGGTTCTTTGTGCTATGTTTATGATTTGTCTATGTGAAAGTTTCCCTAAACGATGTTTTCCAAGATTGGAAACAGTCATATTAACTGATCTTCCTTGTAGGTATATAGATATTATCCTATCAGTGACAGCATTGTACTTCGGGATAGATCTTGAAACGGTCTTTTTGATGATGAATGCAACACCGTTCCTCTTCAATTTGTCATTCCCGGCATAGTAGACTGTATGATTTTCTGATTCAAAATGGCCAATACCAGTCCATTTCAGCTCACTAATGCCTAAGATATTGATGTTTATGCATTCCATTTCATTTTTGATGATTTCCAATTTTCCTAGATTCACACTTGCACATTCCATGTTCCTATTATTGATGGATGTTTGCAGCTGTTTCTTCTCATTTTGAGTTGTGCCACATCAGCAAATGAAGGTCCCAAAAGCTTGACTCCATCCACATCATTAAGGTGAATTCTACTTTGAGGAGGCAGCTCTTCCCCAGTCGTATTTTCAGCACCTTCCAACCTGAGAGGCTCATCTTCTGGCACTACATCTGACAGTGTTCCGCTGCTATTCCTAAGGTTTTTGCTGTTTTTTTTTTTTTAATTGTACTTTAGATGAAGGTTTACAGAACAAGTAGTTTCTCATTAAACAGTCAGTACACATATTGTTTTATGAAATTGGTTAAGAACCCCACGGCGTGTCAACACTCTCCCTTCTCAACCTTGGACGACTTTTTTTTTTTTTGGTGAAAATATGCATAGCCAAAGTTACACCATTTCGAAAGTTTCTACACGTACAATTCAGTGACATTGAATTACATTCTTCCAGTTGTGCTGCTATTCTCACTATCCTTTTCC
>NW_004444023.1:9143464-9193227 GCF_000243295.1 Trichechus manatus latirostris
TGCTCATCTGTGGTCACAATACTTTTCACCTCCTTCTCCAAAGGGCAGGGTCAGTCACTCAGGTATGGTACAGCAGGGCAGGTCCAGCTGAAGGGGGGTTGCTGGGATAGATTTTTTGTGGCATGTACCAGGGCTGACAGTGCAGACTGGGAATCAGTGCAGGGCAGATTCCAGTAGGCTGTGCCTGTGTTGCTTGGGAGTAT
The DNA here is from genome assembly GCF_000243295.1 of Trichechus manatus latirostris. Classification (NCBI taxonomy): domain Eukaryota; kingdom Metazoa; phylum Chordata; class Mammalia; order Sirenia; family Trichechidae; genus Trichechus; species Trichechus manatus. Next base: position 9,143,668 of record NW_004444023.1, read on the forward strand.
GATTTTCAGCACATGGTGCAGGTAGGCAAGAAGGAGGGGGTAGATTGTGACGTGTGGAGCTAAGATGGGTATGGGAAAGATGAGAGAGAGGAGCGAGGAACAGGAGCCAAAGACATACACAGAAACAAAAAAGAGTGCTAAGGGAGCTTGCTATTGGAGTGGAGAGATAAGAGACTGAGAAATGGGGAAAAACAAAAAGAAAAAATCAATAAATTGAGAAACTGGAAATGAAGAAAAACAAAAAGAGAATAAGAGAGGGAAGAAAACTAAACAAAGAAATGAAAAAACAAGAAAAAAGAAATGCCCCTAGGGATGTCCCTATGTGTCTGCGCAGAGTAAGGGACTAGCTTCCAAGCCACGTGGTACTGCGTGGCTAGAAGGGGCTCCCAAGCGGAGAAAAGAAAAAGAAAACAAACAAACAAATCAAAACAGAACAAATCAGAGCAAACAAACAAACAAAAAGGCCCTGGGGGTCCCACCGGCGTGGTGGCATGGGCCAGGAAGCAGTTTCACAGTTGAGTGGTGTTTTGCAGCCTTTCAGGAAGAAGCGAAGATGGCTCACAGAGCCAGGTATTTGAGATAAAGGAGGGGGAGGTGGTGAGAGGAAAGGAAGAAATCTAAAGAAGCAGGAAAAAAGAACACCAGCAGCCAACAAATGGCACTCAGGGAGCTGGCCAGTGCGGGCGGGTGGAATCCAAGTGGCACTGGGAGTACGCTTGTGCTTCCCGGCCAATAGATTGTGGCTACAGGAAGCAGAGGAGGATAAATGGGGGTGAAGAAGTGTGCGGGGGTGGGAAAGCCCATATCGTGGGTTACTGGTTATTCTGTCTCCTGCTGGAAGCTATGTGAAGCTGCTTTCTCATACCTTCTGTTTGCTGATCTCCGATAGGAGTCCAAGATGGTGGATCTGTGCTGCAGTAGATGATAGGGGACCTCTGCATGTATCTCTCCTCGTGCTCTGTTCTCGGTCAGTTTCTTATTTCAGTTGGTGCATGGCTGAGTTCTTTATCTCTTCATTTGATGGTTGGGGTTCCAGGATTCACATGTGACTCTGACTTAGTTTTTCTGATATTTGCTGTGGAGGGACGGCGTGGTGCTTCTGACTATAGCACCATGTTGCCTCACTGGCTAATTTTTTTCACAAGTAGACCGCCGTGTCCTTCTTCCTAGTCTGTGTTAGTCTAGAAGCTCAGCTGAAACCTGTCAACCATAGGTGACTCTGCTGGTATTTGAATACCAGTGGCATAGCTTCCAGCATCACAGCAACATGCAAGCCCAGATAGTATGACAAACTGAGAGACGTGTGAGGATCAGGGACTCTTAGCTGCTCATAATTATCATGGTTGGTTATCCATGCCAGTAAAGTAACGTATTTCTCCACCCACTGGTTAACCACCTTGAAGAGCCCAAATTAACTAGGCAGGAACCCTCACTGTGGTTCCTGGTAGAAGTATCCCCCTCAAGAAACCAGGGCTTTGAACTGGTTCATTCCAGTTAGATCCCCTGCTGAGAATTTGCATTTCCACCACCAGATATACTGAATCAGAATCTACACTTTAACAAGCTCACCAGGTGATTCTTCTGTATGCTTAAGAATCACTCGGAGACTTTGTTAAAATATAGATCCTGATTCAATATATCTGGGGTGAAAATACAAGTTCTCAGCAGGGGGTCGAACTGGGATGAACCGGTTCAAAGCCATGTGAGAAACAAAGACATCTCATCCAATAGATGTTTAAATGAATAAGCTAATGATCTGGTTGCTTGAATCAAGTTACAGGTGAAAAAACATCTCAATGGGTTTGTATTCCACCTAAAATACAGTGTAATCTCCCTAAGCTACAAACTAATGTGGACTCATTGTGTCTTCTATGTTCCTGGTCTCTATAACAGTGCATGGCATAATCATTCAGTTAATATTTGTTGAATAAATAAACGACTTAATCAGTGAACAAAGACCCTGATTTCATAGATCTTACATTCTAGTTGTCACCTTGATGACCAAGGTGCACCTGACCCAAGCCATGGTCTTTTCAATTGCCTCATGTGCATGTGAAAGCTGGACAATGAAAAAGAAAGACAGAAGAAGAATTGATGCATTTGAATTATGGGGTTGGTGAAGAATATTGAATATACTATAGACTGCCAGAAGAATGAACAAATCAATCTTGGAGGAAGCACAGCCAGAATGCTCCTTAGAAGCGAGGATCGCAGGACTTTGTCTTACTTACTGTGATGGTTAAGATTGTATATCAGCTTGGCTGGGCCATGATTCTCAGTGGTTTGACAGTTGTGTGATGTTGTGATTACTTCCATGATGAGATTTCATATTATGTGATGCATGGGGGGTGGTCTGCATTGAATATAAGTGGATATTCTGGCAAGACTTGTGGCTTTTGCTCATTCTGGATCCTGCAGTTGGCCCCTGTTCAACTGACCTCCAGCTCTTGGGACTTGAGCCAGCAACTTACCTGCAGTCTTGCCTGCTGATCTTGGAATTAGTCAATCTTCACAGCCTGTGAGCAAGAGCCCTGCTCTCCGACCTACCAATCCTAGGTTCACCACCCCCTGTGGGTACATGAATCAGGAGAAGCCTCTATCCTGACACAAGGACTTGGGACATTCCAGCCTCTACAACCGTGTGAGCCATTTCCTTAATATAAATCTTTTTCTCTATGTATATTTATATGCTTTTGCTTCTCTAGAGAACACAGCCTAAGATACTTATTTTGGCCATGTTATCAGGAGGGAACAATACCTGGAGAAGGACATTGGGCTTGGTAAAGTGAAGGGTCAGCAAAAATGAGGGAAACCCTCCATGAGATGGATTGACACAAAAGCCACAACCATGAGCTCATCATATCAATGATCATGAAGATGGCACAAGACCAGGCAACATTTTGGTTCTGTTATACATAACATTGCTTTGAGTTGGAGCTGGTTCAGTGACAACAGGCTTGGTTTGGTGTTTTAGGTCAATGGGATATGGATGGATAAACACATCCCACTCACTTTGGAGAGGAAACCACATCCTCAGGCATTTTACAGTCGAAAGGTGAAGGATTATATAGAGAAGAGGGTTGACAATGCCAGTGGGATTATTGAGGTTGAACTATTTATTCCAGTGGGCCTGGAAAAATGATTTACAGGTAGAAAGGACTAGGGGATTAACTAAAATTTATAAAAGCCTTTGGAGTTATCATGAGATTAGAGAGTGATCAAGGCAAGGATAAGATTAAACATCCATTGCCTTATAGTTGATTCCATCTCATGTGAATCCATGTGTTACATAGTAGAACTGAGCTCCATAGGGTTTTCTTGGCTGTAACCTTTATTGAAGCAGATCATCAGGCCTTTCTTGTGTTAATGGAGGCTGACTCTGACCCTAATGAGGTTGATTAGGACACACTGGAGGGAAAAACAAGCAGCTGCCTATCAGTAGGGCTGGGAGGACCACCAGGAAGTTATCTGGTAAGCCAAAAAACCAAACCCATTGCTGTGTAGTTGATTCCGACAGATGGCAACCCCATGTGTTACAGAGTAGAGCTGAGCTCCATAGAGTTTTCTTATTGTAATTTTTAGAGAAACAGATTGCCAGGCCTTTCTTCTGAGGTGCCACTGGTAGAATCATCAACCTTTCCATTAGTCAACACCCCAATGCAAATTATTTGCACCATCCAGGGAACTTATGATAAGATTAATCCCATTGATATTTTGGGCATGGCGGCCAGGCTTCTTCCTGGAAGTGGTCTCCTAAGTAGACAGGGAGTAATGCTCTCAAAAGATGTTTAAGTCCTCGTTACACAGTTTGCTCCCCAGGCCCCAAGGATGGGAACTCCTTGGGACACCAACTTGATCCTTCCAACAATAGTAACTGAGCTAGAAGTTTCCAAGCCTATGTTGGCACTGTTGTTGTTGTTGTTATTAGGTGCCGTTGAGTCAATTCCAACTTATAGCGAGCAACACAGAAGGAAACGTTGCCTGGTCCTGGGCTATCCTCACAATAGTAGGTATGTTTGAGCCCATTGTTGCAGCCACTGTGTCAATCCATCTCATTGAGGGTCTTCCTCTTTTTCAAAGACCCGCTACTTTACCAAGCATGATGTCCTTCTCAAGGGACTGGTCCCTCCTGATAACATGTCCAAAGTAAGTGAGACAAAGGTTCACCATCCTTGGTTCTAAGAAACATTCTGGCTGCACTTCTTTCAAGACAGATTTGTTCATTCTGCTGGCACTGTTGTGTGCCGTTGAGACAATTCCAACTCATAGAGACCCTACAGGACAGAGCAGAACTGCAGCATAGGTTTCCTAGGTTCAAATCTTTGCAGGAGCAGATCACGAGGTCTTTTCTTCCCAGGAGCAACTGGTGAGTTCAAACAGTGGACCTTTTGGTAAACAGCAAAGCTCTTAACCACTGAGTCACCAGGGTTCTTTTTTTCTGGCACTAGAAACACCTAAAGTTTGGTTGTAGGCCCCATCCATACATTCAACTTGATTGACTCTGGGGTGGGGCCTAGGCATTTTAACTCCCCAAAGGATTCTAATGTATAGCTATGTTTGGAAACCACCACTAAGACTCAGAGATTTAGTTCATTCATGTCTTCTTTTCTCTCCCTCAACCTGCAGGCTGACCCTTGAAGCATGCCTTCTCAGATTCGGATAAGCACTGCTGAGAACATTTAATTTAAAAAGTTTAGTGAGGCCTCTCAAAAGAGGAGGGGAGTGAGCTATCTAGAGAAGAACTTGGAATGCAGAGTTTATCTTTTCTTTGTTTTACTGTGGTAAAATGTATATATAACAAAACATTTGCTGGCTCAACCATTTTTACATGTACAATTTGGTGACATTAATTACATTCACCATGTTGTTCAACCATCACCACTATCCATTTCCATTTTTTTTCCTCACCTTTAACAGAAACTCAGTGCTACTTAAGCAATAACTTCCCCTTCCCTCTCTTTGCGTTTGCCTATTTGAGATATTTCTAGGTATTTCATATAAGTGGGATCATACAATATTTGTAATTTTCTTTCTGACTCATTTCACTCAGCATAATGTTTTCAACATTCATCCATGTTGTAACATGATCAGGACTTAATTTCTCTTTAGGGCTGAAAAATATTCTATTGTATGGACATACCACCATTTGTCCGCTCATCTGTTGATGGGCACTTGGATTGTTTCACCTCTTGGCTGTTGTGAATAGTGCTGCAATGAACACTGGTATACAAGTATCTGTTTGAGTCCCTGCTTTGCATTCTAGGAGTGGAATTTCTAGGTCAGGAGGTAATTCTATGATTAACCTTTTGAGAAACTACTGAACAGTTTTCCACAGCAGCTGCACCATTTGACAATCCCACCAGCAATGGATGAGGGTTCCAATTTCTCCACATCCTCACGAACACTTGTTTTCTATTCTTCTGATAATAGCCATCCTAGTAGCTCAAGCCCTGATATTTTCAGTTGCCTCATATGCAAGCAAAAGCTGAACCAAGGAAGACTGAAGAAGAATTGATGTATTGGAATTATGGTGTTGGGGAAAAATATTGAATATACCATGGGATGCAAGAATGAACAAGTCTGTCTTGGAGGAAGCACAGTCACAGTGCTCCTTAGAAGCAGGGATGGTGAGACTTCTTTTCTCTTACTTTGGACATGTTATCAGAAGGGACCAATCCCTGGAGAAGGACATCATGCTTGGTAAAGTAGGTCAGAGAAAAAGAGGGAAACCCTCAACGAGATGGATTGACACAGTGGCAGCAACAATAGGCTCAAAGACACCTATATTGTGAGGATGGTGCAGGACTAGGCAATGTTTCGTTCTATTATACATGAGGTCGCCATGAGCCGGAACTGACTCCACAACAGCTAACAACTGTGGGAGTGAAGAGGTATCTCATTGTGGTTCTATTATTTTTAACATGAGAAGTTTTCTATAGCATTTAGGTTGTTCTGAGGTCAATGCAGGGTAGCTGCTCATGTCATCCAACCCCAAGAAAGGGGGGAAAAAGCTGTACCTAAAGGTAGACATAAGCATCATGGATTCAGCAGCTTCGACTGGGCTGATGGTAGCAGCTTAAGGAAGAAAAGAACTTTGTACCTGAAATAATTGAACTTTACTTGACTCTTAACTTGGCTGTTTTTAAATTGGCCTCTGACACTGTCAGATGATGAAAAGTATTTAATTATGAGTCTTGAAAGTGTTGTTGTTGTTGGGTGCCATCGAGTCAGTTCTGACTCAAAAGGACCCCATGTGACAGACTAGAACTGCCCCATGGGGTTTCCAAGGCTGTAATCTTTACGGGAGCAGATTGCCAGGTCTTTTCTCCCATGGGACCTCTGGTGGGTTACAATCACAGACCTTTCTGTTAGTAGCTGAGCGCTTAACCATTGTACCACCAGGGCCCCTTGCCTCAAAAATATTGCTTATAAATGGTTGCTTGGTGAGTCTGATTCACCTCCAGAGACGAATTGTTCACCATTTGCCTCTCACATGTATTGCTTGTTATGGTGATTAATGGTCCCCTCTGGGATGATGGCTCCTCATCCTTGTTGGATAATTCTTCCCCCCACCTGAGATGTTAGTTGAATTGATGATATGCTTTGTGGTTCAGGATACAAAACCCAAGACAAAAGGTAGAATCTAGAATCTAGACAGAACAAGAAGTTGACTTATTAGAAGTACTATTTCTAACGTAGGTTTATTCCTTTTACTCTATCTTAGCATGCTTGTTTCTTTTGTTGAAATTATCCCAAGTCATTGTTTTATTTGTTTACTTGTAGGGTGCATGGCTTCCCAATGGTCTGAGAGGCTTAGTGGTTAAAGTGCAGGATTACAAGATTGAGACTACCTGGTAAGACTACCACCTCTGCCACTTGCTAGTTGTGGAGCATCTTTTATTGTCCAGCTGCCGTCACATTAAGTTCTGCTCATGGCAATCCCACATGTGTCTGGGTAGAACTGTGCTTCATAGGTTTTTCAATGGCTGATTTTTCAGAAGTAAATCACCAGGCGTTTCTTCAGAGGTGCCTCTGGGTAGACTTGAACTTCCAATCTCTTGATTAGCAGCCAATCGTGTTAACTGATTGCACCACCCAGGGACACCAATTGTGGGATATAACCAGTTGCCCTCAAGCTGATTCCAATCTCATGGTGACCCCATGTGTGTCAGAGTAGAACTGTGCTCCATAGGGTTTTCAATGGCTGAGTTTTTGGAAGTAGATCACCAGGACTTTTGTCTTACCTAGTGGGGGCTGCTATAACAGAAATACCACAAATGGATGACTTTAACAAAGAGAAATATATTCTCTCACAGTTTAAGAGGCTAGAACTCCAAATTCAGGGTGCCAGCTCTAGGGGAAGGCTTTCTGTCTCTGTTGGATCCAGGGAAAGGTCCTTGTCATCAACCTTCTCCTGGTCTAAGAGCTTCTCAACCTAGGGACCCCGGGTCCAAAGGTGGGAATCTGCTCCTGGTTCTTCTTTCTTGGTGGTAGGAGGTCCCCCTCCTGTCTGCTCAATTCTCTTTTTTATATCTCAAAAGAGATTGACTCAAGATACAACCTGATCTTGTAGACTGCATCCTGTTTTATTAACATAACTGCCTCTAATCCTGCCTCATTAACATCACAAACGCCAAAAAAAACAAACAGACAAACCCACTGCCATGGAGCTCATTCCAACTCATAGCTCCACCCCATAGGGTTTCCAAGGCTGTAAATCTTTACGGAAGCAGATTGCTACATCTTTCTACCTCAGAGCCTATGGTGGTTTTGAACCACGGCATTTCAGTTTGCAGTCAATTTTGCTTTAACCACTGTACCACCAGGACTCCATCATAACCAAAAAAAGCCATTGCCATTGAGTTGATTCTAACTCATAGCGATCTATAGGAGAGAGTAGAACTGCCCCACAGGGTTTCCAAGGAGTGGCTGGTGGATTTGAATTAACAACCTTTTTGTTTCACAGCAGAGCTCTTAACCACTACACTACCAGGGCTCCATTAATATCATAGAGGCTAGGATTTACAACACATAGGATGAATACATCACATCACAAAATGGTGGACAAACACACAATGCTGGGAATCATGGCCTAGCCAAGTTGACATATTTCTGGGAGACAAGATTCAATCCATAACACCTTTCTTCCAGTGGGACATAGGGCAAGTCAACTAAACTCCACTCTCCCTTTTTACACTTTCCTATTCTGTAAAATGAGATTATTGAGTGGCGTTTAGGATATGCAGGCACTCTGATCAATGCTAGACATATACTTACCACTAAAGAATATGTGAAGCCCTGGTGGCACAGTGGGTAAGAGCGTGGCTGCTAACAAAAAGGTTGGCAGTTTGAATCCACCAGCTGCTCTTTAGAAACCATATGAGGCAGTTCTACTCTGTCCTATAGGGTCACTATGAGTTGGTATGAACCCGATAACAATAGGATTTTTTTTTTTAAGAATATGTAAGTGGTCTTCAAGTTCCCTGAGGGTATTGTCGTTAAGTGTCATTGAGTCGTTTTAGACTCACGGCAAACTCATGTGTTACAGAGCAGAACTGCCCCTTAAGGTTTTCTTGGCTGTAATCTTCTTTATGGAAGCAGATTGTCAGGCCACTGGGCTGGTTTGAACTGCCACCCTTTCGGTTAGCAGCTGTGCTGTTAACTGTTGAGCCACCAGGGCTCCTTCCCCAAGGGTAACAAAAAAAACCAAACCCGTTGCTGTCAAGTAGATTGTGACTCACAGTGACCCTATATGACAGAGTAGCACTGCCCCATAGGGTTTCCAACACTGTAATCTTTATGGTGGCAGACTGCCACATCTTTCTCCCACTGAGCAGCTGGTGGGTTTGAACCACTAACCTTTGGTTAGCAGCCGAGCTCTTACCCACCATACCACAGAGTTCCTTCCCTGAGCATGGGAGCCTGGATTTAATCATTGACAGTTACATTCTGAGTCCCCCTCACTTAAGCGTCATCACCTGTGAACTTGTTAGCTATGCAAACCCTCTAGCCCCACCCCAGACCTATTGGATCAGAAACTCTGGGGGCACACCCAGCAATCTGTGCTTTAACAAGCCTCCCAGGCAATTCCGATGCATCCTAAACTTTCAGACCCACCTGTTCAAAAAAAGGCCTGGTGATCTGCTTCCATAAAGATCACACCGAAAGAGCAATAAGGTAAGAAAACAATAAAGGGCATCCAAACTGGTAATGAAGAAGTTAAACTGTCCCTATTTGTGAATGATATTATACTATACATAGAAAACCCTAAAGACTCCATGAGAAAACTACTGGAACTAACAGAAAGATTCAGCAGAGTAGCAGGATACAAGCTAAACATACAAAAATCAGTTGGATTCCTATACACCAATAAAGAGAATGATGAAAGAAAATCAGGAAAACAATACCATTTATAATAATCCCTAAAAAAAACAAATAAAAAAAAAACTTAAGAATAAATCTAACCAGGGATGTAAAAGACCTATACAAAGAAAACTACAAAACACTACTGCAAGAAACCCAAAGGGATCTACATAAATGGAAAAACATACCGTGCTCATGGATAGGTAGACTCAACATTGTGAAAATGACAATTCTACCCAAAGCAATTTACAAATACAATGCAATCCCGATCCAAATACCAACAACATTCTTCAAAGAGATGGAAAAACTAATCATTAACTTTATATGGAAAGGGAAGAAGCCCTGGATAATAAAGCACTATTGAAGAAGAAGACTAAAGTAGGAGGACTCGCACTACCTGATCCCAGAACCTACTATACAGCTACGGTAGTCAGAACAGCCTGGTACTGGTGCAATGACAGATACATTGACCAATGGAACAGAATTGAGAACCCAGATGTAAATCCTTCCACCTATGGTCACCTGATCTTTGACAAGGGCCCAAAGTCCATCAAATGGGAACAGTCTTTTTAACAAATGGTGCTGGCAAAACTGGATGTCCATCTGCAAAAAAAATGAAACAAGACCCATACCTCACACCATATACAGAAACTAATTCAAAATGGATCAAAGAGCTAAATATAAAGTTAAAAACTACAAAGTTCATAGAAGAAAGATAGGATCAAAGCTAGAGACCCTAATACAGGGCATTAACAATACAAACCATAACCAACAACACACAAACTCCAGAAGATAAGCTAGATAACTGGGATCTTCTAAAAATTAAACACTTATGCTCATCAAAAGACTTCACCAAAAGAGTAAAAAGAGAACCTACCTACTGGGAAAAAAATTTTGGACATTGCAAGTCAGACAAAGGTCTAATCTCTAAAATCTACAAGAAAATCCAGCACCTCCACAACAAAAAGACAAATAATCCAATTAAAAAATGGGCAAAGGAAATGAACAGACACTTTACCAAAGAAGACATTCAAGTGGCCAACAGGCACATGAAGAAATGCTCGCGATCACTAGCCATTAGAGAAATGCAAATCAAAAACCACAATGAGATACCATCTCACCCCAGCATTACTGGCACAAATAATAAAACTAGAAATAACAAATGTTGGAAACGCTGCGGGGAGATCAGAACTCATATGCACCGCTGGTGGGAATGCAAAATGATAAAACCATTTTGGAAAATGATGTGGCACTTCCTTAGAAAGCTAGAAATAGAAATACCATATGATCCAGCAACCCCACTCCTAAGAATATATCCTAGCGAAATAAGAGCTGCCACACGAATAGACATATGCACACCCATGTTCATTGCAGCATTGTTCACAATAGCAAAAAGATGGAAACAACCTAGATGCCCATCAACAGATGAATGGAGAAACAAAACTATGGTACATACACACGATGGAGTATTATGCAACGATAAAGAAAAATGATGAATCTGTGAAGCATCTCATAACATGGATGAAATGGAGGACATTATGCTGAGTGAAATAAGTCAGTCACAAAAGGACAAATATTGTATGAGACGTCTACTGTAAAAACTCATGAAAAGGTTCACACACAAAAAGAAACAATCTTTGATGGTTATGAGGGATTGGGAGGGGTGGGGGGAAATACTAAATAGATAATAGATAAGTGATAACTTTGGTGAAGGTCAAGACAGTACACAGTACTGGGGAAACCAGCACAACTTGTACAAGCAAAGGTCATGGAAACTCCATAGACACATCCAAACTCCCTGAGGGACTGAATTGCTGGGTGGAGGGCTATAGGGACCATGGTCTCGGGGAACATCTAGCTCAATTGGCGTAACATAGTTTATAAAGAAAATGTTCTACATTCTACCTTGGTGAGTAGCATCTGGGGTCTTAAAAGCCTGTGAACAGCCATCTAAGATACTCCACTGGTCTCACCCCTTCGGGAGCAAGGGAGAATGAAGAAAACAAGATACAAGGGAAAGATTAGTCCAAAGGACTAATGGACCACAACTACCACGGCCTCCACCAGACTGAGTCCAGTACAACCAGACGGTACCCAGCTACCACCACTGACTGCTCTGACAGGGATCACAACAGAGGGTCCCGGACGGAGCTGGAGAAAAATGTAGAACAAATTTCTAACTCACAAAAAAAGACCAGACTTACTGGCCTGACAAAGACTGGAAAAACCTCAAGAGTATGGCCCCAGGACACCCTTTTAGCTCAGTAATGAAGTCACCCCCGCAGGGCCCATAAAACAAAACAAGACTAATGGAGCACAACAGCCCCGGGACAAGGACTAGAAGGCAGGAGGGAACAAGAAAGCTGGTAATAGGGAACCCAAGTTCGAGAAGGGAGAGTGTTGACATGTCGTGGCGTTGTTAACCAATGTCATAAAACTATATGTGTACTAACTGTTTAGTGAGAAACTACTTGTTCTGTAAACCTTCACCTAAAATACAATTATAAAAAAAAAAAAAGATTGCAACCAAGAAAACCCTATGGAGCAATTCTGCTGTGTAATATATGGGGTCACCATGAGTCAGAATCCACTCCATGGCAACAGGTTTGGGTTTTGATTTGGTTTAGAGCAGTGTTTCTCAAATATTATTGTGCACAGCAATCACTTGGGGCTTTTGTTATAATGTGATTTCAGACTCAGCAGGTCTGGGGTGGGTGGAGATTCTGGATTTTAACAAGCACTCAAGAGATGCTAGTGGGGCTGGTTTCTGGTCCCCACCTTGAGTAGTTGTTAGTTGCTGTCGAGTGGATTCGTACTCATGGTGACCCCATGTGTGCTGAGTAGAACTGCTCCATAAGGTTTTCAAGGCTGTGACCTTTTGGAAGCAGATTGCCAGGCCTTTCTTCTAAGACACCTCCAGGTGGGTTCGAATCACCAGCCTTTTGGCTAGTTGTCGAATGCTTAACTGTTTGTGCCACCCAGAGACTCCCTGGGCCTGATAATTCTTTGTTGTGTGGAGCTGTCCTGCACATTGTAGCATCTCTGGTTTATGGATGCCAGTAGCACTGCCCACACCCTAGGTGTGACAACCAAAATGTCACCAGACTTTGCCAAATGCCCACTGGGGGCAAAACTGCCCCCTGATTGACAGCCACTAGTCAAAGGCAGGGGATGGTATAGTTTAATGGCATGTGGTTCCAATGATCTGGATTTGTTTGAGGAGGAAGGAGCAACAGTGGTTGGATTGCAGCCCTCAAGTGCACAGTGGACATATACCCCACTTCCTAGGTAAGGACGTACCTGAGACTGTTCCAAAGGGTTTGTGCTTGACTACTAACCTAAAAGTTGGCAGTTTGAACCCACCCAGTGGAACCACAAAAGAAAGTCCTGGTGATTTACTTCCATGAAGATTATAGCCAAGAAAACTCTATGGAGCGGTTCTACTCTGTAACACATAGTCACCGTGAGTCGGAATCAACTCAGCTTCAATGGGTTTGGGTTTTTTGTTGTTGTTGTTGTTGTTCTTGTTTTGTTTTATCCTCTAAATCAGGAACAAAGAAAAGGCAGGGGTGTGGATGGTAACAGGCAAGAAAACCATCCAATAGTAGGTGATCAGATATAACCAGAACCAGGAAAAACCTTAAATGTTTAACCTAAGTGTAACTATAATAGAAAATTAAGTCTGATTTGTCCATACAATGGAATCAAAAAAATGCTTTTGGAATTACAAAGGAAGACTGCTTAAAACGTAACCTGGCATCATGATGAAATTGAGGATTGAAAACATTCCAACATGCAAACCCTATTTTCTAAGATAAAAGGTTTTAGATTACATTTGGGAAACAGAATCCCAGGACTTTTTTCCCCCTTAAAGGGAAAAAGATGCTATAGGAGTTCATGCTTGCTGAGCATTTATGAGAGTGGCACGTACCAGGCTCTGTGCTCCAAAAGAGGCAAAAAACTTGGATTATTTTATCTATTTCCTGACACATTTGGTTAATTAAGAATTCCATAGTGCACAGGTGGTTTTCTCTGCAGCAATAAGATTCTTAACACTGTTGTTGTTGTTGATTGCTGTCCAATCAGCACAACTCATGGCAACCTTATGTATAACAGAACGAAATGTTGCCTGGTCCTGCATCATCTTCATGATTCTTCCAACCTAGGAGGCTTATCTTCCAGCACTGTTTATATGGATTAAATTATGCCCCACAAAAATGTGTGTCAATTTGGCTAGGCCATGATTCCCAGTATTGTATGGTTGCCCACCATTTTGTGATCTGATGTGATTATCCTATGTGTTGAAATCCTAATCTCTATGATGTTAATGAGACAGGATTAGAGGCAGTTATGTTTGTTAATGAGGTAGGACTAGATATACAGGATTAGGTTGTATGTTGAGTCAGCCTCTTTTGAGATATAAAAGAGAGAATCAAGCAGAGAGGAAAGGGACCTTACTACCACCAAGCAAGAAGAGCCAGCAGTGGAGCACATCCTTTGGACCTGGGGTCCCTGTTCTGAGAAGCTCCTAGACCAGGGGAAGACTGATGACAAGGACCTTCCCCCAGATCTGACAGAGATACAAACCCTTCCCCTGGAGCTGGCACCCTGAATTTGGACTTTTAGCCTCCTAGACTACGAGAAAATAAATTTCTGTTTGTTAAAGCCATCCATTTGTGGTATTTCTGTTATAGTAGCACTAGATAACTAAGATAACTATATTGGACAATAGTCTGTTGTGATCCATCAGGTTTTCATGTGATAACTTTCAGAAGTAGATCACCAAGCTTTTCTTCCTAGTCTTCCAGTCTGAAAGTTCTGCTGAAATTTGTCCATCAAGGGTGATCAGGCTGGTATTTGAAATACCCGTGGTATAGCTTCCAGCATCACAGCAACATGCAGACCACCACAGTACGACAAACTGACAGGTGAGTGGTGGTAGGGTCTTCAGTAGCATGTAGGTGTTCTACCTCAATCACATGTCCTAACTGCCCTCTACCCACATCACAGGTCTCTGCCTACTCACTATATTCACTCCTACCCACAGGGTAGCCCTTCTTCCCCTTGCCATAATCTTGAAACTGTTTCCTTTCACCTCCTCAGTACTATGTGGATATGTGTTTTCAGGGTTTGGTGACATTTGCAGATGTGGCCATAGACTTCTCTCAGGAGGAGTGGGTGTGCCTGGACACTGCTCAGAGAGATCTGTACTGGGATGTGATGTTGGAGAACTATGGTAACCTGGTCTCCCTCAGTGAGTTCCTGTACAAATAACGCATGTGTTGTTGTTGTTAGTTGCTGTCAAGTTGATTCTGACTCATGGTGATGCCATGTGTGCAGAGTAGAACTGCTCCATAGAGTTTTCAAGGCTATGACCTTTCAGAAGCAGATCTCCAGTCCTTTCTTCTGAGGCACCTCTGAGTTTGAACCGCCAACCCTTTGGCTGGTAGTAGATCGCTTAACTGCTGGCACCACTGGAGACTCCTTAAAATTTGAGTTAGGCTCAACCAAAAAAAATTAGCACTCCCTGGAATTATTACCCTGAGACAATCTTTAAACCATAAGCCAAAAATATTCCCTGAAGTCTTCTTAAAACCAGATAATAATTTAGCTTAACTGGTAAAGAGTGTCTTCCTTGAGCATTATGCTCGTCTAAGAACTACCTACATGGGATCAAAGTGACAAGAGCAACTCGAAAGATTAGATAGGAAGCTTAGGGGACAGTCAGATTATGTTAATGGGGGAGAAACAACTCAGAAAAGGAGAGCGAGAATGGTTGCACAACTTGAAGAATGTAATCGATGTCACTGAATTGTACATGCAGAAACTGTTGAATTGGTTCATGTATTGCTGTGTATATTCTCAAAAACAAAAACAAAATAAATAAAATTTAAAAAAAATTTTGTGCCCATAATTTTAAAAACTTATTTTCTACATCATGTGTTATTTCTTGAAAGCAGGGCATTTCCTTTCTAAGCCAGATTTGATAATCTTATGGAAGCCAAGGAGAGAGCCTTTATGGCTGGGAGAGAAAGGACAAGAAAAGAGTACAGAGGAAGTGAAAGCCAGTCAGGCAAGGGCCATGGGCATTACAGTAATCCGCCCAGCTGGGACGGGAGCTGGTGCATCCCTAAGGTGTTTAGAAAGTGCCCTTTAAAAGTCTAAGGCCACTGAGACTACAAGAACTACATGGTGCCCAGCTTCCACTACCGACTATTCTAATCAGGGCCACAATAGACGGACCCTGATAGAATGGCAGAAAAATGTGGAACAGAACCTCAAATTCCAAAAACAAAATTAAAAAAAAAAAAACCAGACCTACTGGACTGGTTGAGAATAGAGGACTCTCCAAGACTATTGCTCTGAGATACTCTTCAAACCTTCAATTGAAACTAACCCCTAAGGTCACTTTGTAGCTAAATAACAGATTGTCTCAGAAAAATAATATTACCTGTAAGCACTGTGCTCCTTTAAAAAATCACCTATATGTGGCCAAATGGTCAGCAATTCCTTTAAAACAAAGATAAGAATAGAAGGGACAGGGAAACTAGATTAATGGAAATGGAACAACCATAACGGAAATAATGAGAATATTCACACATTGTGAAGAATGTAACCAATGTCACTGTAAAAATGGTGTGGGGGAGAGTGTCTGACCTCCTCTAACTTCACAAGGGGGAAGAAGAATCAAGACCAACAGTCTAAGGCTGATTCCTATGAAGCGGAGGTCAGACATGCCTCCTCTCTCTGCCATCTTTACCAATTCTGACACCAACTGTCCCTCCCCTGGCACTCTCTACTTCTCTGCTGGGTTTGATAATTCATTGCAATGACCACACAGAACTCAGAGACAATACTCACAATTATGGGGTTTATTAGGGATATAACAGGTTACAATTCAGGTTGAAGAACACTCAGGATACAGCTCTTCCTTCAGGACAGCCTCTTCTCAGCCATGCAACTCTCTGGCCCTCAGCCCCTGCCTTGCTCAGGCAAGTGTTACAAAACTCTTTTAGCTCTGCCAATAACTGCCCAAAGGCACTCGACTCCACCAGCAAGTCTCCTGCCCAAAGGCACTCAGCTTTATCGCTCTGTGGGCTGGGAAGCCCACCACGTCATCTCCTGCCATCATTTCTCTGCTACTGCTTCTCAAGTTCTTTCTCTATCTTTCTGTATCCTGGTTCCATGAGCTTCTCAGCGCAGAGATTCCAGGTCCAAAGGACATGTTTCCACTCCTTGCTGTTCTTCCTTGGTGGTAGCGGGATCCTCTCTTTCCTGCCTCTCAGAAGGCTCATTTCAAGCCCAATGAGATGGCAAAACTGACCAATCCCCTTGGTGGGCCACAATTACCTCATTTGCAGTCCTACCCAATCACTTAGGTGAGAGTTACAAGACCATAGCAAGAAAGGCCACAGAAAAGCAGTCCATTGCACTGCAGTCACTGAACAACTTGTGTAGAAATTGTTGAATGGGAACCTAGACTGCTGTGTAAACCTTCTCTGAAAACACAATAAAATATTATTTACAAAAAAAAAAAAGTCCAACTTCCAAGGCCTAAGGCATCAGAGAAGAAATAATGGTTTCACCCTGAACTTTATCTCTACTCTATTTCCTTCTCAACTTGTTTCTCTTCCATATTTCACCCTTAGTTCATGTGTTGCTGATGCTGCTGGTCTGTGGACCACACCTTGAGTAGAAAAGACGTAAATAATGTGAATCTCTGTCAGTTCCTGAAAGTGGGCTGTTATCCTAGATTAAGGTGCTTTTTTTCTTTTTCCATTATCTAATTTTTGGCACTATGGCTCCCTATCCTTCCATCTGTTACGCTTTTCCATCACAAGACATCTAATATCTAATTATCACTTTTTTATGATGTTAACAACCACTGATACTGAGTGCCAAGATTCAGGATTTTGTTGGGGGTTCAAAATGGTGATATTCTAATTTTATCATTGCTTCTTCATGTATTCACCGTAATGATTCCTTAAAGAGAAACTTTGCCTCATTACTAGTTTGTTCCTGTATTGACACTTGTTTTAGTTATCTAGTGCTGGTATAACAAAAATACCACAAGTGGATGGCTTTAACAAAGAGAAATTTATTCTCTCACAGTCTAGTAGCTTACAAGTCCAAATTCAGGGCGTCGGCTCCAGGTGAAGGTTTTCTCTTCTCTGTCAGCTCTGGTGAAAGGTCTTTGTCATAAATCTTCCCCAGTCTAGGAGCTTCGCCACGCAGGAACCCTGGGTCCAAAGGACATGCTCTGCTCCCGGCACTACTTTCTTGGTAGTATGAGGTCTCCAACTCCCTGATCACTTCCCTTTCATCTCTTGAGAGATAGAAGGTGGTGCACGCCACACCCCAGGGAAACTCCCTTTACATTGGATCAGGGATGTGACCTGGGTAAGAGTGTTACATCCTACACTAATGATCTGTAACATAATCTAATCTTGCCTCATTAACCACAGGCAGAGATTAGGATTTATAACACATAGGAAAATTACATGAATCACAAAATGGAGGACAACCACACAATCTGGGAATCATGGCCTAACCAAGTTGATACATATTTTGGGGGGACACAATTCAATCCATGACAGCACTGTTTATATTTGATAAGAAAGATAAAACTAGAATCCTGATCAAAAGGGGGAAAATGCACAACCGACTTTCAAATTCTCGTGGACTCTAGACTGTCTGGAGCCATGGAGGCTGGATGTACCCCTGAAACTATTGCCATGAGATTTTAAATCTTAAACCAAAAATAATCCCCTGATGTTGTCTTAAAGCCAAACAATAATTTAGCTTAACTTATAAAAAAGGTCTGCCCTTGAGCATTGTGCTCTTTTGAGAACTATATATATGGGATCAAATTGACAACAGCATCTCAAAAGATTAAATACGAACCTTAGCAGGCAGTCAGTTTCTATTAATGTGGGAAAAACAACTCACAGAAAGAAGGTGAGAATGGTTGCACAAATTGAAAAATGGAATCAATGTCACTAAATTGTACATGTAGAAATGGTTAAATTCGTGAATGTTTTGCTGTGTATATTCTCAACAACAACAACAAAATAAATAAAAGAAAGGTAAAACTCTGTTTTTTTCCTCTTTAATTATCAGTTTTTGTAATAAAGGGTTAGTTTCCTAGCATGCAGTTAACATGCTTGGCTGCAAACTGAAAAGTTGGACAGTTGAGTCCACCTAGAGGCACCTTGGAAAAAGGCCTGGTGATCTACTTCTGAAAAAAAATCAGCCATTGAAAACCAGATGGAGCACAGTCTACTTTGACACACATGAGTTGGAATGAACTCAACGGCAACTGTTTTTTTTCCTAGCATGTTCCAAAGTTGGTCATCATGAACTAATGGATTTAAATATGTTTGATGTTTTTTCCTTCCATTGCAGTTAGTGTCCTTCTTGATACACAAATTATTCTAAATTTGTCCTCATAGGTGTTTCACATTTCTTAAGTTTAATACTACATATTGTCTTTTTTGTTGCTTTTGAGTTATGGATTTAATTGTGTCCCCCAAAAAATGTGTCAACTTGACTAGTTCATGATTCCCAGTATTGTATGACTGTCCATTTTGTCATCTGATATGATTGTTCTATGTGGTATAAATCCTGCCTCTGTGATGTTAATGAGGTGGAATTATTGGCAGTTATGTTAATGAGGCAGGACTCAATCTACAAGCTTAGTTGTGTCTTAAGCCAATCTCTTTTGAGATATAAAAGAGAAAATCGAACAGAGAGACATGGGGACCTCATACCACCAGAAAGTAGTGCCAGGAGCAAAGTGCGTCCTTTGGGCCTGGGGTCCCTGCGCTGAGACTCTCCTAGCCAGGGGAAGATTGAGGACTGTAAGAAGGCCTTTCGTTGGGGCAATCAACTTACTCAACATCAGGAAATCCATATTGGTGAGGAAACTTAAGAATGTAAGGATTGTGAGAAGGCCTTTCAGTGGGGCTCAAGCCTTGTGATTCGTAAGAGAATTCAGACCAGTGAGAAACCCTATGAATGTAAAGACTGTGGGAAGGCCTTTAGGTGTGGCAATAGACTCAACATCAGAGAGTCACACTGGTGAGAAAGACTGTGAATGTAAACACTGTGGCAAGACCTTTAGCCGTGTGTATAAACTCATTCAACACAAGAGAATTCATAGTGATAAGAAACTTTATGAATGTAAAGATTGTGGGAAGGCCTTTATTTGTGGTTCAAGCCTCATTCAACATAAAAGAATTCATACTGGTGAAAAGCCCTTTGAATGCCAAGAATGTGGCAAGGCTTTTTAAACACATAAATTATCTTACTCAACATCAGAAAATTCAAACGGGGGAAAATTCTCATGAGTGTAAGGAATGTGGGAAGGCCTCTCATTGAGGTTCAAGGCTTGTCAAACATGGGAGAATCCATACAGGTAAGAAGCCATGTAAGTGTATAGAATGTGGGAAGGGCTTTAACAGTGGCTATCACCTTACTCAGCATGAGAGAATCCATACTGGTGAAACACCTTATAAATGTAAGGAATTGTGAAGGTCTTTATTTATCGGTCAAGCCTTGTTAAACATGAGAGAATCCATACAGGTTAAGATACCCTATAAATGTAATGAATGTGAGAAGGTCTTTTGTCATCACCATCAGCTGACACAGGATCAGAAAACTCATACTGGTGAGAAACACAATGAACGTAAGGAATGTGGGAAGACATTCAGTAATGGAAGCCAACTTAGAGAACATCGGAAAATTCATCCTGGTGAAAAACCTTTTGCATACTAAGAGTGTCAGAACACTCCTATACAACCATCATGCCTTCCTCAACATGAGGAAAATTTATGACATAATTCACTGGTCACTCTTCAGTTTACAGAGCATCAGAGCAGCCATATTAGAGGCAAATTTGGAGAATGGAGAAATCACATTTTCTTCATGATCACAACACACTCAGTGTAAAGGATTTTTTACTGGAATAGGTTAGTTTAATGAATGCATAGAAACACTCCAGTACGTTCAATCCTTGATGGATTTCAGGTGGTTCGTTCTAGAGAATCACCCTGATAATGTAACACATGTGGGAACACCTTTAGTCATGGTCCACATTCTACCTGTCACCACTACCATCCTCACCTCTTTACTCTCTGTGAGACACTGAGCAAAGTACTTATTACCACTGTGCATTATTTGTAAAATGGAGATAATCACGCTCAATAAACATTGCTGTTGTGATTGAAATGAGTCTAGTACGGGTAAACTCTTTGAAAGTGTGTCTGGAACATTGTGTAAGCTCAATAAATATCAGTTATTGTCATTTTTATGGGCATTGCTATTAGTGAATTCTTACAAGAAGTAGACCTGTGGGTGCTGTAAAAATGGTATGGGGATGATGTCTGACTTCTGACTTCAGAAGGGGGAAGAAGAATCAAGATTAACAGCACAAAATAGATTCCTATGAGGCGGAGGTCAGACATGCCTCCTCTCTCCGCCATCTTTACCAATTTTGACACCAACTCTCCCTCCCACAGTACTCTCCCTTCTCTGCTGGGTTGAATAATTCATTGCCATGGCCACACAGAACTCACAGACAATACGATTATGGGATTTACTTTATTAGGGAAGTAATAGGTTACAATTCAGGCTGAGGAATGCTCAGGATACAATTCTTCCATCAGGACAGCTGTGCTCACAGGCAGGCTTCACCCTGGCCCTGGACCTCTGCCCTGCTCAGGGCAAGTGTTACAAAGCTCTGTTAGCTCTTGAAATAAGTGCCTGCAGGCACCCAACTCCACCGGTAAGCATCGGCCCAAAGGTGCTCAGCTCTAGCTCTGTGGGTTGGCAAACCTAGCTCCATCAAGTTCCTAGAAGCACCCTACTCTGCCAGCAAGCTTACTGCCCAAAGGCACTCAGCTTTCTCACTCTGTGGGTTGGGAAGCCCACCACACAGTCTTCTGTTGGTCCCTCCTACCACTGTTTCTCGGTCACTGCTTCTCACTGTCTTGCGTTACAGCTCTCTCCCTCTCCCTCTCTCAGTCTCCTGGTAACAAGAGCTTTTCAGTGCAGGGATCCCAGGTCCAAAGACATGCTCCACTCTTGGCCATTCTTATTTGGTGGTGGTGAGATCCTCTCTCTGCTCTGGAATTGTTTCTCTTTTAAGCCTAGCAGGATGGCAAAACTGATCAACCCCCTTGGTGGGCCACAATTATCTTATTTGCACAGTCCCACCGAATGACTTGGGTGAGAATTACAAGACCATGGTGAAAAAGGCCACCTAAAAGCTATCCATTGCACCACATGGATGATTTTTTTACTGGATATGTTAGTTTAATGAATGCATAGAAACACTCCAGTACGTTCATTCCTTGTTGAACTTCAACTGATTCATTCTAGAGAATCACCCTGCTAACGTAACACATGTGGGAACACCTTTAGTCGTGGTCCATATTCTGCCTGTCACCGCTACAATCCCCACCTCTTTACTCCCTGTGAGACACTGAGCAAACTACTTATTACCACTGTGCATTATTTGTAAAATGAGGTTAATCATGCTTAACAAAGTTTGCTATTGTTGTGAGTGATTGACTCTGGTATGTGTAAACTCTTTGAAAGTGTGTCTGGAACATTGTGTAAGCTCAATAAATATCAGCTGTTGTTGTTTTTATGGCCAATACCATTAGTGTTGCTATTAGTGAATTCTTACAAGAGGAAGATCTGTGGATCAGTGAGTTTAGAAAAAGTCTATCAAACTTCTAGAAGAAAACATAGGAGATTCTCTTCACGACCTTGGGTTAGACAAAGGTTTCCTAGTACACAAAATGCACTAAACATAAAATGCAAAGTTAAGAAATTCGGCTGCATCAAAGTTACAAAGTTCTGTTCATCAACTGACACCATTGCACCATTAAAATAGTGGAAAAGCAAGAAAGAGACTGGGAAAAGATATTCACTCCATATACACCTGACAAAGGACTCACATAGAAAAATATAAAGATTCCCTAAAGTCAGAAATAAAACAATGAAACAATAAAAAGGGGGAAAGACTTGACTAGGCACCTCCCAAAAAGACCGAAATGTCCAGTAAGTAAATGAAAATGTGCTCAACACCATTACACATCCAACCAAAAAAACCCATTGCCTTGAGTCAATTCCAACTCATAGCAACCCTGTATGACAGAGTAGAAGGGCCCATAGGGTTTCCAAGACTGTAAATATAGACTGCCACATCTTTCTCCTGTAGAGCGCAGAGCACCTGGTGGGTTTGAACCACCAACCCTTCAGTTAGCAGCAGGGCGCTTAGCCATTGCACTGCTAGGGCTTCTTCATTACACATCAAGGAGATGCAAAGTCAAACCACAATGCGATGCCAGTAGACACCAGAATAGTGTCCCCACAGTGGTGCAAATGGTTAAGGGCTTGACTACTAGCCGGAAGTTCGGCAGTTCGAACCCACCCAGAGATGCCTTGGAAAACAGGCCTCGCGATCTGCTTCTGAAGGGTCACAGCCTTGAAAATCCTATGTAGCAGTTCTACTCTGTCACATGGGGTCACCATGACTTAGAATCAACTCAGTGGCACCAACGAGATCTCTACATGCTTCATATTCTCACTTCATTCATGTATTTGCTCAATCCGCACCCCTTCAGAGAGGCCTTCACTGACCACCCTGTTTAAATAACCCCCTTGCCGTGTTCTTAGGAGCCCTGGTGGAGCAACAGTGAAGCACTCAGCTGATAACTGAAAGGTTGGCAGATCGAACTCACCAGCTGCTCTGCAAGAGAAAGACCTGGTGGTCTGCTCACATAAAGGTTATAGCATAGGAAGCCCTGTGGGGCAGTTCTACTCTGTGAAATGGGGTCACTATGAGTCAGAATAGACTCAACGGCACCAAACTACAACAACAGTTTGAACGCAAACAATTTGTGCCACCCAGGGACCTAGGCAGGCAAATCAGCAGCTGTCAACTCCAGGACAGAGACCAGGCCGAGAGCCAGTGGCCAAGGGAGGGACCTGACTATAAGCATGGCCAAAAATTTGTCCAGACTAAACTGTATCCTGAGTCATTCCTGATCCTAGAGTCCCTGGGAGGTGCAGTCAACCACTCAACTACTAACCAAAAGTATGGAGGTTCATATCTACCCAGGGGCACCTGAGAAGAGAGAGCTGACGAACAACTTCTGAAAGATCACAGCCATTGAAAACCCTATGGAGCGCAGTTCTACTCCCAAACACATAGGGTCACCATGAGTCGGAATTGACCCTGTGGAGCACAGATCTGCTCTGAAACACAAGGGGTCTCCATGATTCAGAATCAACTCAATGGCAACTGATTTGGTTTGGTTTACCGCCAAATTCATGAAAGCATTATTCTTAACAGCCACGAGCTGGAACTACAACTAAGTGAAACAACATGGCTGAATCTCACATCATATTGAACAAAAAATTCAGTATGTGTTTGGAGTTAACATATGTGTTTGGAGTTCAACAAGTTTAATATGCGTTTAGAGTTCAGCTAGGGCTTGTAACCAGATTAGTGGTTACCTCAGAGGGTAGTAACTGGAAGCAGGGCCAAAAAGGTGCTTCTTCAGCCTTGAAAACCCTATAGAGCACAGTTCTACTCTGACATACGGGGGGGTCGCTATGAATAAGAATCAACAACAACACCAGAGACCTCTTAGCTGCCTACAAAATCCAAAAAGGTGCTTCTTATGTGTAGGTAAGATTCTGTCTCTTTGGCTGGGTACTGACTACATCATTGTATTTGTGAAAATTCATCTTGCTGTAGACTTATGGAATATGCACTTTCGGGGCTGTATAGAAGGCTCTAAACACACCCCCTCCCACCACCACTCCATGGAGATCCAAACTTTACTCCCTGAGCCGGAAGAAACTTCCAGTGTGGTGGAGGGATTCCACACAGTATCTAGTTTTATCCTTAGGCCAGTTCAGAACTAGGGATGTTTTCATTAACAGTTTGGGAGCTTGAGGTTGGCAGCTGTTGGTCACACTTCTTCAGGCTGTGTCGGATCCCATATCCAAAATATATAGCAAATCCTAGTAGGGAAACGAGGCAAAGAAGTGAGAAAGTAGTCATTCTCCCCACTTAACGAATGTTCAATAGGCCTCATACTTATGGTGTTTGAGACAGTTTTAGGGAATGGTGATGGTAAGAATATTTGGCTCAGTCACCCAAGGACCCTCTTTTCCCCAGGATGCCACTTACCAATCACCATCCAGACTCCGAGTCGGGCCCAGGTCCCAGAAGTCAACTGCATCATCAAGTAAACATTTACAAAGATGCTCACCAGTGGGAGGAAAGGCAAAGCGGGGACCTGTGGACAAAGTCAATTAATCCCCAAACTTATCACAGAAGTCTGGAAGGGAAATACCTTACCTTACTTGGGAGGGAAGGAACACTCCAGTCTGGCTCAAGCTGTGCATCTGTCATCTGTTCTCCATTGTTCTATTTCTCAGTACCTATAATGTCCGCCCACTGCAAACTAGCTTTTATCTACAGAAGTTCACTAGGAACACTGTAGCCAGCATCACCCACGACATCCCTTTGGCTAAATCTAATATTCATGGCCAGTGCCTCTTCATATCCCATTATCTGTTCCAGAAGAGACAGCTGTTGAAAAATGAAACTAATAAAGAACTGAGTGAGGGGTCAGGGAATGATCCATTGGCTTTCTCATATCCCCTTTTCCTGTTCCACTAAAAAATGCCTGTGGAGTCAACTGCCTCCTTTGCTGTGTGACCTGAAGAACTGAATGATGCCCAGCTACCATTAGTGAATATTTTAGTCAAAGATTCTATAGAATAAGGCGGGGTGGGGGAGAAGATTCTACAGAAGAAACCTGATCAAATGGGGGTGAAATATAGAACAGATTTTCAAATTCTAGTGGAATCCAGATTTTCTGGAGCCATGGAGGCTGGATAAATCTCTGAATCTGTTGCCCTGAGATAATCTTTAAACCTGAAGCCAAAAATATCCCCTGAAGTCTTCTTAAAACCAAACAATAGTTTTGCTTAACTAGTCAAGAATGTCTGCCTTGAGCTCTGTCATGGATTGAATTGTGTCCCCCAAAAATTGTGTGTAGCACCTTGGCTAGGTCATGATTCCCAGTATTGTATGATTGTGTTATCTGATGTGATTTCCTTATGTGTTGTAAACTCTACCACTATGATGAAATTATATGTGATCTCCTCATGTGTTATAAATTCTATCAGTCACTGTGATGAGGTTATACTGATGAGGTTGACAAGATTAGTGTCTTAATGCAATCTCTTTTGAGATATAAAAGAGAGAAGTGAGCAGAGACACATGGGAACCTCATACCACCAAGAAAGCAGTGCCGGGAGCAGAGCGTGTCCTTTGGACCTGAGGTTCCTGCACAAAGAAGTTCCCAGACCAAAGGAAGATTGATGACACAGACCTTCCTCCAGAGCCAACCAAAAAAGTGTTCCCCTGGAGCTGATACCCTGAATTTGGACTTGTAGCCTACTGGACGTGAGAGAATAAACTTCTCCTTGCTAAATCCATCCACTTGTGGTATTTCTGTTGGAGCAGCACTAGATGTCTGAGACAAGCTCTTTTAAGGTTTATCTGTATAGGACCAAACTGACAACAGCAACTCAAAACATTAGATAGGAAACTTAGGGGGCAGTGCATTTATGTTACTGGGAGAGGAACAACTGCGAAAAGGAGGGTGAGAATGGTTGCACAACTCAAAGAATGTAATCAAGGTCACAGAATTGTTTGTGTAGCAACTGTTCAATTGGTGTATGTTCTGCTGTGTATATTCTTAACAACAACAAAAATAAAATAAGTTATATTTTTTAAATGTTTATGAACTTCTTAGACTTCAGAGCTTGCAGAATCCATTTATTCAAGGCAGGTAGTTTGTGGACATAAAGAAGATCACTTACCTTGAAGTGGATCATGGTAGAGTTCTGGGGCTGCCTCCAAATGATGAAAGTGATCACGGTAATGAACACCAGCAGCAGCACAACCACTGTTGTATAAACTGGGTCCCCAGAGAATAGATGCCTGTGCCTTTGGGCCAGTATCAGACACAGGACCATCAGCAGTATGACTGCAAGGGTCAAGTTGGGAGAGATCATGTCCAACTCTAGAAGCCAAATATGTAAAGATCTTGGGCCACATCCCACCCCAAAACTGCCTGTATAAAAGGGCCATTATCTCTCCAAGATGCCTCCTCAGCTCCAAAGACCACACAGTCCCACCCCATCCTTTCAATTTCAGAACACTCTAAAGAGAAATCCCACTGCTCACCAAGCAGAGAGGCACAACCATAGATGATCTGCCCAGATTTCAGAGTGGAGGTGGTATTGATAGAGCAACACAGAATCTTTTCAGTTTCAGGTACAGATTCCAATGGCCTTGGAACAGACTTCATCTCAAATTTTTCCACCTCCATTGCCTCATTCTTGCTTAATTTCTGGTCTGGCTGGTACCTGAATTAAAGGTATTAAGGAAATATTATTCACTTATAACTCACCCAGTGGCTCTGCAAAAGAAAGACCTGGTGATCTGCTCCAGTAAAAATTACA
This sequence comes from Trichechus manatus latirostris, assembly GCF_000243295.1. Classification (NCBI taxonomy): domain Eukaryota; kingdom Metazoa; phylum Chordata; class Mammalia; order Sirenia; family Trichechidae; genus Trichechus; species Trichechus manatus. The sequence goes on from NW_004444023.1 coordinate 9,170,593, forward strand.
GCCAGGGTAAAGATTATAGCCAGGAAAATCCTATGAGGTAGTTCTACTCTGTCACATGGGCTCATTATGAGTTAAGATCAACTTGATGGCACCTAACAACAACTCATTCGCTAACAGACAGCCTAATCCACCCTATTCCCTACCCTATGTGTAATAGTACACTTAGGAGTTGGTATGAAGACAGAAAAGGAGGAGGATTAGCCCCCCCCCCCAGGAATCCCCATGAGTCTAAGACCCCAATAAAGGTGTAGTGGAGTCTCACCTGAGGACCAAAACAGAAAAGGCCACCATAGAGTAAGAAAGCAGAGTCCCAATTGACGTGAGGTCCACAAGATCACTGAGCTCAAAGAGGAATGCCATGAGTGCTAGAATTAATGGGAAAAAAAAAAAAGGTAGGGAGTAAGAAACTACTGGAAATATCCAAGTCAAAGAAATTGATAAAAGAAGATGAAGATTTCATCTTTCCACCTGCAATGATTCCAGAGACCAGGGTGGCCATGACAGGGGTATGTGTTCGGGCATGGATCCGGGCGAGGCTTCGGAAAAGGAGTCCATCCTCTGCCATTGCATAGATCACCCGAGGCATGGGGAAAATGGCACCTAGGAGGCTAGAGAAGAAAATGAGAAAGCATGTGGGGACACGCAAAAGCATTAAAAAAAAAAAAAAAAACCTCGTTGCCGTCGAGTCGATTCCGACTCATAGTGACCCTGTAGGACAGAGTAGAACTACCCCATATGGTTTCCAACGACTGCCTAGTATAGTAGAGAATGGAAATCAACAAGTGTTGGATAGGTTATGGAGAAACTGAAACCCTCATCCATTGCTGGTGGGAATGTAAAATTGTGCAGCTGCTGTTGAAAACAGTTTGGTGGTTTGTCAATAATAGAACAAAGAACTATGATGTGACCCAGCAATCCCACTCCTGGTTATATATGTAGCATAAGTGAAGGCAGGAACACAAATAGAAACCTCTACACCAGTGTTTATTGTAGCACTTTTCACAATAGCCAAAAGGTGGAAACCACCTAAATGTCCATCAACAGATGAATGGATAAACAAAATTTGGTACATACTGTAAAAATGGCATTGGCATCTGACCTTGTCTAACTTCACAAGGGGGGAGAATCAAGACTAACATCAGCCCAGCTGATTCCTATGAGGCAGAGGTCTAACATACCTCTTTTTTCCAATTCTGACAACTGCCATCCCGCCCATGGCACTCTTATCTTCTCTGCTGGGTTTGATAATCCATTACAATGGCCACACAGAACTCAGACAAGGCGATTATGGGGTTTTTTAGGGAAGCAACACAGGAGCCCTGGTGGTGCAGTGGTTAAGTGCTCATCAGCTAACTAAAAGGTCAGTGGTTCAAACCTACCAGCCACTCTGCAAAAGAAAAATGGCAGTCTGCTACCTTGAAGATTTACAGCCTTGGAAACTGTCTTAGTTATCTAGTGCTGCTGTAACAAAAGTACCACAAGTGGATGGATTTAACAAACAGATTTATTCCCTCACAGTCTAGGAGGCTAGAAGTCAAAATTCAGGGTACCAGTTCCAGAGGATGGCTTTCTCTGTCAGTTCTGGAGGAAAGTCCTTGTCATCAATCTTCCCCTGGTCTAGGGGCTTCTCAGTGCAGGCACCCCAGGTCCAAAGGATGTGCTCTGTTCCAGACGTTTCTTTCGTGGTGGTATGAGGTCCCTCTCTTCTCTGCTCAACTCTCTTTTATATCTCAAAAAAGACTGAGTCAAGATACAACCTAAACCTGTAGATTGAGTCCTGCCTCATTAACATCATAGTGGTTAGGATTTACAGCACATAGATAATCATCAGATCACAAAATAGAAGACAACCACACAATACTCGGAATCATGGCCTAGCCAAGTTGACACACACTTTTGGGGGACACAATTCAATCCATAACAGAAACTCTATGGGGGCAATTCTACTGTCTTACAGGTTCACTATGAATCAGAATCAAGTCGACGAGTTTGGGTTTGGTTTTAGTTTTAGGGAAGTGTGATGGTTAAGATTGTGGCACTACTCACTATTACCCCTAGTGACCCATTCCCAAGATTTTTGTTTCCTGTCCCTGTGACCTTATGCTCTGTAGAGGTCTTAGTTCCAAAGGGAGGAATGCTGCCACCTGGAGACACATCACTGATTCCATTGAACTGGAAGCTAAGAATGCCCCCTGGCCACTTTGGACTCCTTATGCCTCTGGATCAACAGGGAAAGAATGGGGTTACCATACAAGCTGATGAGATTGATCCTGATTACCAAGAGGAAATTGGATTGCTATTACATAATGGAAGTAAAGAAGAGTATGTCTGGAATGCATGAGATTCCTTAGGGTGTCTCTTAGTACTTCCATGCCCTGTGATTTGTCAATGGAGAACTACAGCAACCCAATTCCGACATGACTACTAATGGCCAGACTGTTCAGGAATGAAGGTTTGGGTCACCCCACCAGGCAAAGAACCATGACCAGCTAAGGTGCTTGCTGAGGGCAAAGGGAATAAGGAAGAAGATAGTTCTAAATACCAGTTTCAGCCACAGGACCAGTTGCAGAAACAAAGACTAATTGTAATGAGTATTTCTGCTTTGTATGTGTGCATCAAATATTTTTGTTTTCTTCACTTATAAAATATAAGATGTAAACAGGGCTAGTGCATTTTTGGTTGTATATGTGTTCACTGTATCATGTTAGGTGCAAGCATGACTTTCTCATTGTCTTTATTCTGAGATTATGTATGGTTTAAGGAGATGTGTACGGGTGCCAAGTTGACAAGAGGTGGACTGTGATGGTTAAGATTGTCGGTCAACTTGCCTGGGCCATGATTCTCAGTGTTTATGTGATCACCACTATGATGGGATCTGCTGTAAGTAACCAATAAGTTGAAAGGGAGTTTCCTTGGGCATGTGGCCTGCATCCGAATCTAAGTGGACATTCTGGCTTTTACCTGCTCTGGATCCTGCAGCTGCCTCCTGTTCATCTGACCTCCGGTTCTTGGGACTTGAGCTAGCAGCTTACCTGCCAGTCTTGGGATTTGTGAGTCTTCACAGCCTGTGAGCAAGAGCTCTGCCCTCTGACCTGCCAATCTTGGGTTCACCAGCCTCTGTGGCTACATGAATCAGGAGAAGTCTCTATCCTGATCCGCAGACTTGGGACAATCGCATGAGCAGTTTCCTTGATATCAATCTGTCTCTCTATATATTTATATGCTTTACTGGTTTTCCATCTCTAGAGAACCCAGCCTAAGACAGGGAGTAATAGGTTACAATTTGGGATCAGGATCAACAGGCTACAACTCAGGATTAGGATCAGAAGGCATGTAGGCAAAGTCACACTTCTTCAATGCAGGATGGCTCTCTCATCTCCTCTCGGACCTGCAGGGCTCCTTTGGTCTCCTGAGGCAGGCTCCTCTCAGCCCCCTGAGGACAGGCTTCTCTTGGCCCCCTCAGGACAGGCTCCTCTTGGGCCCTTCAGAACAGGCGTCCTCTCTCAGTCCTCAGCCATTGGCCCTGCTTCAGCCTGGCCTCTGTTCTGCTGGAGCAAGTGTTACAAAGCTCTTAACTCCACCAATAAGTGCCCAGGAGCACCCTACTTCGCCTGGAACCCTCCTGCCTGAAGATGTTCAGCTCTCTCACTACTTAGGTCAGCAAGCCCGGCTCCATTGATGAGTGCCTGGAGGCACCCTATGCTGCCAGGAAGCCTCTAGCGTGAAGGCTGTCAGCTTTCTTGCTCTGTGGGTCGGCATGCCCCTTGTAGCTACCGTGCTGCATGGACCAGGAAGCCCACAGCACCAATCTTCTGGTTCTGCTGCCAACATTTCTCACCATCTCATGCCATCTCCAGTGTTACAGATCACTGTGTATCCTGGATCTAGGAGGTTCTCAGCACAGGGACCTTGAGTGCAAAGGACGTGCTCCACTCCTGGCTTTTCCTTTCTGGTGGTAGTGGGGATCCCCCTCTGCTCTGAGATTGGCTCTCCTTTAAGCCTAGCAGGATAGTAAAACTGACCAATACCCTTGGTGGGCCATAATTATCTTATTTGCATAGTCTCACCCAATCATTGTGTGAGAGTTATAAGACCATGCATAGCTAAAAGGGCCATGTTAAGTATTTCACTGCACTGCATATACATACAATGGAATATTATGCAGCTGTAAAGAAAAATGAAGTCCTGATGCATGCCACAACATGGATGAACCTTGAAACATCATGCTGAGAGAGAAATAAGTTTGGTGCAAAAGGACAAATACTGTATGAATTCACTCATTTGAAGTAAGTAAATACATAGAAACCAAAGATTATTATTGGTTACCAGGGATAGACAGGAGGGGAAAAGAAGTTTTTGTTTGGGGGACATTGACTTTATGACAGTGGAAATGGAATATTTTAGATGAGGATAATGAGAATGGTGGCACAACATGAAAAATGGAATGAATGTTATTGAGTTGTAAACGTGGAAGTTATAGTGTTGCTGTGTATGCTTTTTATTTAAAAAAAAAAAAAGGCATGAGGTGACTGGAACTTCCCACTAGCCTATGTGGAGGAAGAGGTCTCTTCTGGTGATTGGAACTTCTACTCCCTAACTTATGTGGAGAAAGGTGTTTTTCTTCTCACCCCACAATTTTGAGAGCTGGCATACCTGACACTGACAGTAGACAGGGAAAAAGCTTTTGACACTGACCTGGATGAAAGGGCACAGAGGGAGCCAACAGCCACTACATATCTGGCAGGGGCCCATCCAACATGGAGAAAAGCCACCGGCAAGGGGCTCTCAGGATGGATCTGGTAATAAGGCATCATGAGGGTGAGTGCTGCAGAGATGCCAGAATACGCCAGAAAGCAGATGAAGATCGAGAACACGATGCCCAGGGGGATGGACCGCTGAGGATTCCGGGCTTCTTCCCCTATAGGATGGTCGTTAAAGTGTTGGCTCAGGAAAACACACTGAGGTGAAGGCATAAAATCCCCTTCCCTCTTGCAGGGGCATAGTGACACCATGTGACAGAGTAGAACTGCCTCATTGGGTTTCCTAAGCTGTAATCTTTACAGAGAGATCTCCAGGTCCTTCTGTGGAGCTGCTGGGTGGGTTAGAACCGTCAGCCTTTCTGTTAGCAGCTGAGCGCTTAACCATTGCGCCACCAGGGCTCTGATCTTCCCTCTTTCATCCCGCAATCAGGTAAGCCTTCTACCAAATCTACACAGCCCGATATTGGCAGCCCAAACTGTGCCCAAAGCCCTGATGAGACCAAATGACCATTGTTACCTGTAGTGGCAATGCAGTCAAAACCAACAAATGCAAAGAAACATGTAGCTGCTCCGCGGAGAATCCCTTCAAAGCCAAAAGGCACAAATCCACCAGAGCCCAGAGGACCTAAGCTACAGTGAGAGAAGGAATGAGAAACATGGGTGATGTGTGTTCAGGATCTCTCTGCTGGACTGCTCAGTTCATACCACAGTCCTGGGCTCCCATCCCCACCACCACCACCATCTGGATCCATCAGCCCAAATCCCCCTTATTGTTGTTGTTAGGTGCTGTCGAGTCGATTTTCAACTCATAGCAACACCATGTGACAGAGTAGAACTGACCCATCGGGTTTTCTTGGCTGAAATCTTTATGGTATGATGTCCTCCTCCAGGGACTGGTCCCTCGATAACGTGTCCAAAGTAAGTCTTGCCATCCTTGCTTCTAAAGAGCATTCTGGCTACACTTCTTCAGAGACAGAGTTGTTCATTCTTCTGGCAGTCCATGGTATATTTAATATTCTTCTCTAACACCGTAATTCAGATGCATGTTATCAGGAGGGACCAGTCCCTGGAGGACATCATGCTTGGTAAAGTAGAGGGTCAGTGAAAAAGAAGAAGACCCTCAATGAGATGTATTGACACAGTGGTTGCAACAGTGGGCTGAAACATAGCAACAGTTGTGACGATGGTGCAAGACGACACCTAACAACAACAGTCTTTATGGAAACAGATCTCTAGGTCTTTCTCCTCAGAGCTGCTAGGTGTGTTCAAACTGCCAGCCTTACAGTTAGCAGCCAAGAGCTTAACCATTGCACCACCATAGCTCCTTCAAATGCCCCCACTTCCTGCCATATTTCCAGCTCTGTAGCCACTACTACTGTGGCCAAGCGGGCTCCTCCTAACCTAGAGGTGTCATTGGGTCCGGGCATGCTCTGGTTGTAGTCCTGTTCCCTGAGCTTCCAGTTATGCAGATCTCCCTTAATGAAGCCACAGAGGATGACAAAGCTGAGAATCAAAAGGTTCATGCCTGTGAACACTTTGGTAACCAGGGCTGACTCACTTGCTCCCAGAGCCAGTAAACCTGTAGAGAAAATGGAATTTTAAAAAAATAAATAACTTTGGTCTCAGTGCAGAGAAAGAAACTCGTCAGTCTATGTCAGTGGTCCTTCCTTATCTAGAGGCGATTTTTCTCCCCAAAGGACATTTAGCAATGTCTGGAGACATTTCTTTTTTTTAATGGTGGTGAAAATACACACAACAAAACACACGCCAATTTAACAACCTCCATATATACAATTCAGTGACTTGATAACATTTCTCAAGTTGTACCACCATCTTGCTATCCTTTTCCAAATCATTCCACCACCATTGACATAAGCCCAATGCCTCCTAAGCAAAAACTTCCCCTTTCTCCTTCCCTCCCATCCCTGGTAACCACTAATAATCTTCAGTTTCTGTATATTTGCTTATTTCATATAAGTGAGATCATACAGTATTTGTCCTTTTGCGACTGATTTATTTTGCTCAGCATGATGTTTTCAAGGTTCATCCATATTGTTGCACGCATCAGGACTTCATTTCTCTTTATAACTGAGTAATATTCCATTGTATGGATAGACCACATTTTGTTTATACATTCATGGTGACATTTTTGGTTGTCACTACTTGAGAGCGGGCACAATTGACATCTAGTGGGTGGAGGCCAAGGATGTTGCTAAACATCCTACAGTACACAGGACAGGCCCCCACACCAAAGCAAAGGTTGAACAACAGTGGTCTAAGGCTTGCCTTCCTGTCTCTCATGTTGCAGATCCTTCTTTCCTAGCTTCTGATCTCCCCACTGTTTTCTCCACCCTCAACCTTTCCCAAGAAGCCCTGGTGGCACAATGGTTAAGTGCTGAGCTGCTAACTAAAAGGTTGGCAGTTTGAACCCACCCAGCAGCTTTACCACCCAACAAGCCTTTCCCACCCCAGCTCTCCACTTCTTCCCATCCAATGTCTGGCCCTTCCTTACCAGTGAGCAGCAGTACCAGGCTCAGGGCTAAGAAGTCTGGACACTTGGCCAGGACATGGGGCACTTGCAGAGGGACACTGTCCTGCAGGGCCTGCGAGATGCGGTTCCCAATCAGGCTGTCCAGGGTAGCACTCCAGGCCCTGGCAACACTAGCGGCACCTAAGGGAGGAACGTTCATTCATTTATAAACATTAATTGAACCTCAACTATGAGACAAAGGAGCCCTGGTGGCACAGTGGTTAAGCACTTGGCTACTAACTGAAAGGTTGGTGGTTCAAACCCACCAAGCAGCTCCATGGGAAAAAGACCCGGCAATCTGCTCCCATGAAGATTACAGCCTAGAAAACTCTATGGGGCAGTTCTACTCTGTCATATGAGGTCACTGTGAGGCAAAAATGGATTCGACAACCCCCAACAACAACACTCTGTCACATGAACTATATTATTGAAACAAACCTACTAAATACCTAATCTCAAAAAGAGTCTGTTTTCACGGTGGGTGAGGGGAGCACATGGTCAACAAATTAGTAAACTATTTAGTATGTTTAAAAAACAAAACAAAATCAGTTGCCCTCGAGTCAACTCTGACTCATGGCGACCCCATGCGTCAGAGTAGAACTGTGATCCACAGGGTTTTCAACGGCTGGTTTTTTGGAAGCAGATCTCCAGGCCTTTCTTCTGAGGCACCTGTGGGTGGATCTGAACCGCAAACCTGTTGGTTACTAGCCTACCGCTTAAAGATTTGTACCACCCAGGAGTTCCTTTAGTATGTTAGAAGGAGATAAATGCTATGGAGGGAAAGACAAACAGGGGAGCAGGATGGGGAGATCCAGATCAGAGTTGAAATTTTAAATGTGGTTGTTTTTGTTGTTAGTTGCCATCAAGTCAACTCGGACTCATTGTGACCCCATGTGTACAGACTAGAACTGCACTCCATAGGTTTTTCAAGGCTGTGAGCTTTCAGAAGCAGATTGCCAGGACTGTCTTCTGAGGTACCTTTGTGTGGGTTTGAACCACCAACCTTTGGGCTACTAGTTGAGCACATTAACCATTTGTATAACCCAGAGACTCCTGAGGTATGCCATATGCCTCACTATATTATCTGACCCAATTGGTTTGGAAGCTTCTAAGGGGCAGGAATGATGGTAACATGTCCCTAACTCTCCATTGGGGCCTGCCTTGCCCAGAACTGGGTAGGCGTTGTTGAAGGGCTGCGAGCTGGGTTGAGAACATGGGATAAGTGAGTTTTGCCCTGGCTCTGCCCCTTCCAGGCTAGATGACCCAGGCCAACTCACTTCCTCCTTTCTGGCCATCAGCTTCCTGCTCTGATGAATGAGAATGATAATAACACTTTCCCCTGGCAAGATTGTGAGGGTTCAGTAAGAAGGCATACAAAGTGCTTGGCACTGGGGCTTTCTATAAGCCACACACAGTTGCCGTAGAGTCAACTTGACTCCAACTCATGGCGACCCCATGTGTGCAGAGTAGAACTGTGCTCCACAAGGTTTTCAAGGCTGTGACCTTTCGGAAGCAGATCGTCAGACCTGTCTTACATAACTAAGGCACCTCTGTGTGGCTTCGAATCACCAATCTTTCGGCTAGCAATAAAGCACTTAATGCTTAAAGTTTGCACCTCCCACGGACTCCTTAAATTGGGTCGTCAGGAAAAATCTTACAAAGGTGACAGCTGAGCAAAGACTTCAAAACCGGGAGAAAGTGAGCCTCGTAGAACAAGTGTCTCCCTTGCCCACAAGAACTCTCCCCCACTTCCTACAATTCCTGTTTCCGTCTCAGTTTTTTTGTTCATTAAGGAAGACAGGACAGAATTGAGTAGAATGATGTTTTGGGGACTTCTCCCCACCACTATCCCCTTTCAAAGTTGATAACAAAGTGTTTACGAATGAAGAACCCTCCAACTTCTCCAATTGTCCCCCGTTCTCTTCACCCTAAAAAACCAGTTGTTGTTGAGTTGATTCTGACCCATGGCAAGCCCATGTGTTACAGAGTGAACGGTGCTCGATAGGGTTTTCTTGGCTGTAATCTTTTGGAAGGAGATCACCAGTCTTTCTTTCGCAGCACCTCAAGGTGGGTTGAAACCAGCAACCTTTAGGTTAGTAGCTGAGCACACACTATTTGTGCCGTCTGGGGAGCTATCTCTTGGCCCCAGGTCTGTAGTTTCCCCCATACCTACCCCTCTGCCCCAGCATCTCACCAATGACATAGGAGAGTATGAGGTTCCAGCCAGTGGTGAAGGCCCACAGTTCACCCACTGTGACATAGCTGTAGAGATATGCTGAACCAGAGCAGGGGACCCGGGCCCCAAACTCCGCATAGCAGAGCCCAGCCAACATAGTAGACAGGGCGGCCACTAAGAAGCAGATGACGATCGCTGGTCCAGCTTTGTCCCTGGCCACTTCACCAGCCAGGACGTACACGCCTGCTCCCAGGGTACTGCCCACACCCAGGGCCACCAGATCCATTGTGGACAGGCAACGGGCCAGGACACTCTCAGACCCCTTTCTTGCCTCCAGGGGGCGCCTGCGGACCAACTTCTGGCCAAATTGGCGAACTTTTTGCCACAGCATCCTAGACAGAGCTGAGTATGCTAAGATCCACTAAAATCTGCAAGACAGAAACATCAAGAATGTTCATCTTGAACCACCAAAACTATTGCCCTCAGATAATCTTTAAATTTTAAACCAAAAATATCCCCTGTAGTCCTCTTAAAACCAAGCAATAGTTTAGTTTAACTAGTCAAGAATGTCTGCTTTGACACTGCTGGTGGGAATGTAAAATGGTATGACCACTTTGGAAATTACGATTTGGTGCTTCCTTAAAAAGCTAGAAATAGAAGTACCATACTATCTAGCAATCCCATTCCTTGGAATATATCCTGGATAAATAAGAGCTGTACACCCATGTTCATTGCTGCATTGTTCATGATAGCAAAAAAGATGGAAACAACCTAGGTGCCCATCAACAGACGAATGGATAAAGAAATTACAGTACATACACACAGTGGAGTACTATGCAATGATAAAGAACAATGATGAATCCGTGAAACATAACATGGAAGAATCTGGAAGGCATTATGCTGAGTGAATTTAGGCAGTTGCAAAAGGACAAATATTGTATAAGACCACTATTATAAGAACTCAAGAAAAGGTTGAAACACAGAAGAAAACATTCTTTGACGGTTATGAGGGTGGGGAGGGAGGGAGAGGGATATTCACTAACTAGATAGTAGACAAGAATTATCTTAGGTGTATGCAAGGACAGCACACACTACAGGGAAAGTCAGCACAACAGGACTAAACCAAAAGCTAAGAAGTTTCCTGAATACAACCAAACGTTTCAAGGGACAGGTAGCAGGGGCAGGGGTCTGGGGACTATGGTTTTAGGGGACATCTAGGTCAATTGGCATAGCAAAGTGTATTAAGAAAATGTTCTGCATCCCACTTTGTTGAGTGGCATCTGGGGTCTTAAAAGCTAGTGAGTGGCCATCCAAGATGCATCAATTGGTCCCAACCCACTTGAAGCGAAGGAGAATGAAGAACACCAAAGACACATAGAAAATATTAGCCCAAGAGACAAAAGGGCCACATAAACCAGAGACTCCACCAGCCTGAGACCGGAAGAACTAGAAGGTGCCTGGCTGCCACCAATGACCGCCCTGACAGGGAACAGAGAGTCCTTGAAGGAGCAGAAGAAAAGTGGGGTGCAGAACTCAAATTCTAGTAAAAAGACCAGACTTAATGGTTTGACTGAGACTGGAGGGAACCCGGAAGACATGGCCCCAGTAATCTGTTAGTCCAAAACTAAAACCAAACCATTCCCAAGGCCAACTCTTCAGACAAAGATTAGACTGGACTATGGGACATAAAAATGATACTCATGAAAAGTGTGCTTCTTAGCTCAAGTAGATACCTGAGTGTAAATGGGCAGCTCCTGTCCAGAGGCGAGATGAGAAGGCAGAGAGGGTCAGGAGCTGGTTGAATGGACATGGGAAATCAGAGGTAGAAAGGAGAAGTGTGCTATCACAGTATAGGGAGAGCAACTGGGGTCACATAACAATGTGTGTATAAATTTTTGTATGGGAAATTAACTTGAATTGTAAACTTTCACTTAGAGCACAATTTAAAAAAAAAAGAATGTCTGCCTTGAGCGTTATGCTTTTTAAGGATCTGTCTATGTGGGATAAAATTGATAGCAGCAATTCAAAAGATCAGGTAGAAACCTTAGGGAGCAGTGAACTTATGTTGATGGAGGAGGAACAACTCAGAAAAGGAAGGTGAGAATGGTTGCACAACTCGAAGAATGTAATCAATGTCACTGAATTGTACTTACAGAAATCATTGAATTGGTGTAGGTACTGCTGTGTATATCCTCAACAACAACAACAAAATAAAATAAAAAATTTAAAAGAAAAATTTTCACCCCATTCATGGACACTGAGTTTCTGTTTGCAGTAATGAAAAAGCTTTGGAAATAGATAATAGTGATGGTTGCACAACATTGTGATTGTAATTAATACCATTGAATCGTACATTTGAAGTTGGTTAAAATGGCAGGTTTTCGGTTATATATATTTTACCACAATAAAAAAATTACCAAAAAAAAAGTGCTGGTCCCCTCCCCCTTGGCCCTGGGAGTTGGTCACAAGACCAAGTCCATGGCGTAATGGAGTCGGGAGCAAGTGGTGAAAGGACACGTTGGGTAGGTCATCTGTATCTGTGATTCAGTTCTTCAAAAGTAAGGAAGGATTTTAATACTTTGCAAGGTTTCTGGAAGAATTACTTGATGAGAAGCAAGCTAAAGCTTCCAGTACAGTGGCCGGGACATCCATTACCCTCATTGCTATCAGGTTGATTCCGACTTGCAGGGTTTCCAAGGATATAAATCTTTACAGAAGCAGACTGCCACATCTTTCTCCCGCGGAGCCACTGGTGGGTTCGAACCGCCAACCTTTCAGTTAACAGCAGATGCTTAAACTATTGCACCATCAGGCTCCTTAACTGATTTTAGTAGGGTGAACTGGCATGCTGATTTTTTTTTTTTTGTGGTGAAAATATACATAACAAAACCTATGCCATCTCAATAATTTATACAAGTACAATTCAGTGACATTTATTACATTCTTCAAGTTGTACAACTATTCTCAATGTCCTTTTCAAAATCATTGTGCCACCCTTAACGTAAACTCAATGCCCCCTAAGAAAAAACTCTCCTTTTCCCCTCCCTCACACTGCTGGTAACTACTAATAATCTTTTGTTTCTTTACATTTCCTTATCTCATATAAGTGAGATCAGACAATATTTTTTCTTTTACAGCTGACTTATTTCCCTCAGTGAAATTATTTTCAGGATTCCTCCATGTTGTGGCAGGTATCAGGACTTCATTTCTCTTTATGGCTGAGTAGTATTCTGCTGTGTGTATGTAGCGTATTTTGTTTTTCCATTAATCCGTTGATGGACATTTTGGTTATTTCTACCTTTTGGCTATTGTGGAGGGTGCTGCAGTGAACACTGATGTACAGGTTTCTTTTTGTGTTCCTGCCTTCACTTCTTCTGGGAATATACTGAGGATTGACATTGCTAAATGTGCTCGTTTTTTAAGGCAAATTACCTGGGTTCCAATCCAGCTCTACTGCTTATCAGCTGTCTGACTGTGCACAGGCCACTGGCCACGAGTTCACAATTGCCCATTTTTGGTATGGAACAAACTTTAGTAAGACTCCTCCCTACATAGAGACTTGTTGGTGTAGTGGTTAAGAGCTATGGCTGCTAACCAAAAGGTCAGCAGTTCAAATCCACCAGCTGCTCCTTGGAAACCCTATGGGGGCAGTTCTACTCTGTCCTATAGGGTTTCTAGAAGCCAAAATTGACTCGACAGCAAGGTTTTTTCTTTTTCATTCTCCCCACAGGTTCCTGAACTCTACTTGTCTCCAAGCCTGAGCAAGAGGAAAAAGTGGACCATGCCCCATTATCAACTTGTCCGAGATCAGCTGACCAGTGACAGACTTTGCCTGGTAGACCCCACTGGTATTTCCTCTTGCTAGCCCATCTTCCCCCTTAAAAGTCTCTGCTAATCTTTGCTTATCTCTCCTTACCCTGTAAAAGAAAAAGCCAGCCCTGTTTGACTTTGAGACACTTACAGATTACTGAGATGGGACTGTTCTCCCTGTTATGATAGTCTTTCTTCTAAATAAAATCAGATCTATCCTATCTTAATCCTGATTTGTTTTTGTTGGCCTCACTTAGCCACTCTTCAAGGAGCCCTGCTGGAGCATTGGGCTGGTGACCAAAAGGTTGGCAGTTCGAACCCACCCACTGTGGGAGAAAGACCTGTTCTTGTAAAGATTACAACCCAGAAAATCCTCTGAAGCAATTCTACTCTGTCATATGGGGTCACCGAGTTGAATCCATTGGCATCCAACAAGAGCAACAGCTACCATTTGTCTTTCCTTCTGTAAAACAGGAGAAATCATTAGTATCATCATTACCTCTTGCCTTCCTTGACATGTGTGAAATGACTCTCTCTCTGGCTTGGAGGTCAGAGAGCCCACAAACAAACAATCAAGCCCATTTACCCTCCTCGATTCTGACTCATGGTGACCCATGTGTTACAGAGTAGAACTGCCCCATAGGGTTTTCTTGGCTGTAATTATCATGGAAGCAGATTGACAGGCCTTTTCTTTCCCAGCACTGCTGGCTGGATTCGAACCAACCAACCTTTTGATTACTAGTTAATCGCAAACTGTTTGTGCCACCTAGGGACCTCAGAGAGGCCAGACTACAGACATATCCAAGCCAAGAACTCTAGAACCTGATACCTTTCTGTTTCTCTGCTTGTGATGAGAAATGGAATTAGAATTCAGAGCCCGGGAGGAATGAGATGGAGTTCTTAGGCTGAGAAAGGAGACCTGGTGGCACAACTGTTAAGCGCTCAGCTGCTACTAGAAAAAGTCATCAGTTTGAACCCAAGCAGCCATTCCACAGGAGAAAGACCCGGTGATCTGCTTCCGGAAAGATTACCTAACCCATTGCCATCGAGTCAAATCCAACTCATAGGACCCTATAGGATAGAGTAGAAATGCTCCATAGATCTTCAAAGCTAAAATCTTTACGGGAGCAGACTGCCACATCTTTCTCCTCTGGAACTGGCTTATGGGTTCAAACCACCGATCTTTTGTTAGCAGTCAAGTGCTTAACCACTGCGCCACCAGGTCAGTTCCACTCTTTAACACGTGGGGTCACTGTGAGTCGGAACAGGCTTCAAGGCAGCCAACGACAACAGTCAAAAATCGACTTTGTTCCAGCCCCCAGGGCATCCAACAGGTGTGACATTCCCACTGCTGGGAGGAAGGTCCAAGCCGCCTCCAGGAACTGAAATAAAAATAGAGTCTGTTTCCTACTCCTTGGGGGTATGGAATGTTACCCCACTGCTCTGCAGGGTGGGGCTGGCCCAGCAAAGGACAACAAGGATTCAAGCACCAGGAAAACTTGGTTAGAATCTTGGGCTTGTTAATACTGAATTTTACCTGAACCCTGTTGTTGTGAGTTGCCATGGAGCCCGTTCGGACTCATGGTGACCCCATGTGTTACAGAGCAGAACTGTGCTCTGTAGGATTTTCAAGGCTGTGACTTTTCAGAAGCAGATTGCCAGGCCTGACTTCCAAGGTGCCTCTGGGTGGGTTTGAACCACCAATCTTTCAGCCAGTAGTTGAACGCTTGCTCGTTTGTGTCACCTAGAGACTCCTACCTGAACCCTATGATACTGGAAAAAAGCAATGATTAAGGAAATCCCCTTACCCTTTGTGTTCAGGAAAAGGGCTTACTGCAAAGAACCACCCTTCCTACTTAGATAAGACTCTTGATGCCTTCTTGTTTACCTATGACAATACCAGTCACAGACCCTCCAAATTGCCAATCCTGGCCTCATCAATGAGTAACTGAATTGCTTATTCCTACTGATCAATCACAGAGTCCTAGTGGTGCAACCGTTAAGCCCTTGGATGGTTTGAACCTACCAGCTGCTCAGCGGGAGAAATACGTGGCAGTCTGCGACATTCAGCTTCCATAAAGATTACAGCCTTGGAAACCCTATGGGCAGTTTTACTCTGTCTTATAGAGTCATTATGAGTCAGAATTGACTCAACAGCAACAGGTTTGGGTTTTTTGTTTAATATTTAAGGAAGCAGAACGCCAGGACTTTCTCCCTTGGAGCCACTGAGTGGATTTGAACTACCAGCCTTTAAGTTAGTAGTCGAGGGCAAACCATTTGGACCACCCCAGGCCCCCTTGAGCCAACATACTGCTTTGCCTTAAGAGCCCTGCCCAGAGAACAGGCTGACCTCAAGTAAACCGCTCTTATTTACCATCAGGTGATGTCACCCTTTCATCTCACTTTCCCATACCTGAGTTTTCTCTAGCCTTCTCTACTCTCAATCTCCATGAAAAAAAAATGCTTTTTTTCCAGTTTTTTGAAATGCTGTCAGATCTTATAGTCGGAATTTCTCCCTAGAGTACATGTAGTCCGCAGCCCTTCTCCCCCACTGCTCCCCCATTTCCTTCCTGAATAAACTTCTCCCAGTCAAAGGGTGGGTTTTTGTTTTTTTGGACAGGCTCCACTGCTTTCTAAGTGCCTTTGAGCGAGAGTCGTTTACAGACAACTCCTGACTTACAGCAGGGTTCCATTCCTATGATTCCATGGTAAGTGGGGTGTGACATAAGCCAAATACTTTTTTCTTTTCGTTTTTCATTGTTATTGCCCTTTTTTATCAGTATCTTTATAAATCTGATCTTTACTTGTGCTTGGGGATTGGCATGAGAATAATAATATCAGCAAATTGCATGCCGCAACATTGTATGTAGTACATACTACTAGTGATAAGATGTACAAAAAAAAACAGAGGAACGTAAGCGCGGTTCATTCTAACTCGAATAGGTCATAAATTGAGGAATACCTGTACTTCCCTGGGCCTCAGTTTTCTTATCTTTAAAATGCTAATAGTAAGTCAGCTTCACTGAGTTGGTAGATATAGTAACGGAATCAGCACACACAGAGGAGACTCAAGTCTGCACTCCACACATCAGTGTTGTTATTGTTTGCCTGGAATCTGACTTAGGAGTTAAAATTACAGCCATTATTCCCTGTCTTTGAGTAAAGAATGTGACCCAGCTGAAGCGACAAGGACTCACGAGGACCCATCACCTGGGCCATAAAATCTAACCCATTGCTGTCATAGCGACCCTATAGGACAGAGTAGGACTGGCCCAGGGAGCAGCTGGTGGATTTGAACTGCCGGCCTTTTGGTTAGCAGCCCAGCTCTTAGCCACCACACACCAGGGCTCCCTTTTTCTATGAAAAACCTGTTGCCGTCGAGTCCATTCTGACTCATAGCGACCCTACCTACAGAACTGAGCAGAACTGCCCCATAGAGTTTCCTAGGAGCGCCTGGTAAATTCGAACTGTCGACCTTTTGGTTAGCAGCTGTAGCTCTTAAACCACTATGCCACCAGGGTTTCCCCTTTTTCTATTAGCGTTTAGTAAATAGTAAGATTTGTTGGACCAGTAAAGCCCCTCCTGACTGTTGTTACTGAAACCTGTATCAATGATTATTAAGAAAGACAATTAAAAATGAAGAATCGCAATGATTTAGTAGTTTTTAGCCAATCTGTGGAAAGGTGAAGCTTTTCACTATTTAATTATTTTACCCATTTGTAATGTCAATATATACTGATGATTCTGTAACATTTCTCGGCTCTGGCAGCATGCTTGTCCGTTTCCCACTTTTGCCTCTTGGAACATATGCCAAATGAAGTCTTTTTTTCTTGCTTTCCTGTACCTTTGTGGTGATTTTACCGCAGGACAAGTCCATTCCCACTCATGGCAACCCCAAGTGTGCAGAGTAGAACTGTGCTCCACAAAATTTTCAAGGCTGCGACCTTTCGGACCCAGGTGCCTCTGGGTGAGTTCCAACTGCCAGCCTTTCAGCTGGTAGTTCAGGCTTAATAGTTAGCATAAACCCTTTAATATTGTTTGGAGATGGGCCCTTGACACTTACCCCGTCCCTCCCCACCTCACTCCCTACCCGCAACACACTCACATGCTCAGCTTCCAGCTCCTTCTGCTTTATTCTGGAAAATGGGCTGGAACTGGGGCTCGGAGCCCTGACTCCAATGCCCAGGGCCTTTCCACACTCAGCCCAAGATGCAACAGCACACGTGAATTACAGAGGTCAAAAACTACCTAAAAGGAGCCCTGGTGGTGCAACAGGTTAAGCACTCGGCTGCTGAATTAGAAGTTAAAATTGGAGCCATTATTCCCTGTCTTTGGATAGAAAGAATGTGACCCAGCTGGAGCGACAAGGACTCATAAGGACACATCAGCTGGGCTCTGATGTATAAAAACAAGCTGGGACAATCCTCAAAAAACATCTTTTAGGGAATCTTTAACATAAATCATAAACAGAGCACAAAAGACCTACATATTCTCCTAGCTTTTGTTAGCATTTAGTAAATAGTAAGATTTGTTGGACCAACTAACACCCTCTTGACTGTCGTTACTGAAACTTGTACGAGTGGTTATTAAGAAATTCAAAATGTAGAAGCACGGTCATTTAGCAGTTTTTAGCCAGTCTGTGAAAAGGTGAAGCTTTCAATGATTTCACCCATCTGTAATGTTAGTATACACTTTTGCTCTTGGAACATATACTGAAAAAAATTTTTCTTCTTGCTTTACTATAACTTTGTGGCGATTTTACCCTACGACACTGTTAACCAAAAGTTTGGCTGTTTAAACCTCCACAGGAGGAAAGACTTGGCAGTCCGCTCCCATAAAGATCACAGTCTAGGAAATCCTATGGGGCAATCTACTCTGTCACATGAGGTTGCTATGAACCAGAATTGACTCGATGGCACACAACAGGACTACCTGATTCCATGCAACCTTCTTCTACAGACAAGGGGTTCGTCAAAACTTACCAATTGCTGTCCCAAGTCCTGCAAATCTGGATCAGAGTCAGTGAAGATGTGTTACAGCCAAGTTGGCCGAGAGCTCATATATCTTCCAAGCCGCAGCTAGGAGCTCCTGGCCACACACAAGTAAGGCCTAAAAGCCAGGTATGTAGGGTGGGGATGGGTGGGGCGGGGCTCATAACATCCGCCAACACATTTACAACTCAATTACAACACATTGTGCCACCATCATTGCTGTCCTTTTCCAAGTTATTCCTCCAGCATTAGCCTAAACTCAATGGCCCCTAAGAAAAACTCCCCTTTTCCCTCTCCTGCCTGTTGCGCTCATTGCCATCGAGTTGATTCTGACTATTAGCCACCGTATAGGACAGAGTAGAACTACCCCATAGGGTTTCCAAGACTGTAATCTTTACGGAAGCCGACTGCCACATCTTTCTCCTAAACAGCGGCTAGTGGTTTGAACCGCCGACCTTTCAGTTAGCAGCGGAGTCTTAACCAGTGCACCACCAGGATTCCTTCCCACCCCTGGTAATCAGTGTCACTGAATTGTACATGTAGGAATTGTTGAACTGGCTTATGATTTGTTGGGTATATTTTCACCACACACACAAAGTCCCTGATGTTTGTTAATTCATAGAACGAAAGCATTTAACAAGCAGGTGCCATGCCTGTGCTCACTCAAAGATGAGTGAGACTTAGTCCTATTCTTCAAGGAGCTCCGTGTCCTGGGAGAGATAAGTAAGCCGACCGGGAGGTGCACTGCATATGATGTAAGGAGCACTATGGGTTCATGGAAGGATGGAAGGGGAAAAACAATCGATGCACATGGGGCGGGAAGGGGAGGAAATCACTACAGAAGGTTTACAGATCAGATTACCGGATGCATCAAATAATCCCCATGCTAAAACACTGGGCGCTGTGTTTTCGTGAAATCCCACCAAGGTGGGATTTCGTTGTAATCACGGAGTCTTACATTAATTTTACTGTGTTGAGAAAATACATGAGAAAACATACCCCATCTCAACAATTTCTACATGTACAACTCAGTGACCTCGATTACATTCTTCAAGTTGTACGCCATTCTTGCTATCCTTTTCCAAATCATTCTACCACCATGAACATCAACTCACTAACCTCTAAGCAAAAACTCGCCCTTTCCGCCTCCCTCCTACCCTTGGTAACCACTAATAAGCTTAGGTTTCTATGTATTTGCTTATTTCATATAAGTGAGATCAGACAGGATTTGTCCTTTGTGACTGGCTTATTTCACTCGGCATGATGTTCTCAAGGTTCATCCATGTTGGGGCATGCAGCAGGACTTCGTTTCTCTTTACAGTTGCCTAATGCCTAGTATTCCATTAGGGAGCCCTGGTGCCACAGTGGTTAAGCACTCTGCTGCTAACCCAAAAATTCAAACCCACCAGCGGCTCCGAGGGGAAAAGATGTAGCAGTTGGCTTCCTTAAAGATTTACAGCGTTGGAAATGCTAAGGGGTGGTTCTAGTCTGTCCTATAGGGTCGATAAGAGTAGGAATCGACTGGATGGCAATGGGTAGGAGCTCCAAGATTTCGACAGGGAGAAGCTTCATTCAGGAAGGCAAAGGGAGAGTCGCGGGGGAGGGAACTACTACAAAAGAGAGAATGCTCGGACCATCAGATCTGCAAGGTGTCAAAGAATTGGGGAAAAGCCTTTTTCTTTCATAAAGACTGAGAGTAAACCAGCTAGAAAAAAAACAGGTGTGAGGAAGTGAGAAGAAAGGGTGACATTATCCAATCTTAAATCAGAATGTTTTGCCCTGAGGTCAGCCTGTTCTCCAGGGGATCATTAAGGAGGGGTAGTATGTTGGCTAAGGAATCCTGGTGGTGCAGTGGTTAGGTGCTCTAATGCGGTTCGAACCCATCAGCCGCTCTACAGGAGAAAGATGTGGACTGGATTCTAACTCATAGCAACGCTATAGGACAGAGTAGAACTGCCCCATAGGGTTTCTAAAGCTATAATCTTTACAGGAGAGCCCTGGTGGCACAGTGATTGAAAGCTCGGCTGCTAATCAAAAGGTCAGCAGTTCGAATCACCAGCTTCTCCTTGGAAACCCTATGGGGCACTTCTAGTCTATCCTATACATTTGCTATGAGTCCAGATCGACTCCACGGCAATGGGTTTGGTTTTTGTTTGTTTGTTTAATCTTTATAGGAGCAGATCGCTAGGTCTTTTCTCTTGTTGAGTGGCTGTGGATTCGAATTGCTGACCTTTTGGATAGCAGCGGAGTGCTTAACCATTGAGTCATCCGGGCTCCCCCTATAAAGATTACAGCCTTGGAAACCCTATGGGACAGTTCTGCTCTGTTCTACAGAGTCACTATGAGTCAGAACTGACTCACTGAAAATGGGTTTGGTTTTTTTTGTTTTTGTTTTTTTTCTTACCAGGTCTCATCTAAGTACAGAATCCACACTTTAGGGAGGGAAGCCTCTGCATCCCCTGTAAAAGACAACACAAAGCAGCGCAGATGAACGCCAGCAAGATAGAGAGCGGTCCCACGTTTACCTACCTGGGAGAGCCAGTGAGTGAGCCAGGAGCAGTCCAGCATCTTTCCTGTGGTCACTTTTGGCCACGACAACACCATCCATCCTTGTTGCCAATTGTCCTAGGTTTGACCCAAAGGAAGTCTGTGGGCATCTTGGATTGTCACACAGGAAGGCCAGAAAACAAATGGAATTTAATACTCACAGGTACTAAATTACAGGTCGCCTTAGGCAGGGCCACACAGAGGGTTGCACATGGGGACAAGGTAACAATAAGCTGGACTCTGTTGTTGTTGTAGTTAGGTGTTGTTGAGTCAATTCGGACTCAGAATGACCCTACAGGAAAGAGTAGAACTGCTCCATAGGGTTTTCTAGGCTGTAATTTTTATGGGAGCTGATCACCAGGTCTTTCTTCCACAGTGCTGCTGGGTGGATTCGAACCACCAACCTTTCATAGCATCCAAGCACTTAACCATTTGTGACACCAGAAATCCTTGATGGAACTGTAGGAGAGGCTTGTGTATGGCAAGCAAGATGGAGCCTTTGGGTTAGTGAGCGCTGAAGTCTTATGGTCAGGTTAAAAATTTCTAGGACATTGTTAGATGCCCTCAAGTCGGTTCTGACTCATAGTGACTGCACGTGACAGAGTAGAACTGCTCCATAGGGTGTTCTTGGCTGTAATCTTTACGGGAGCAGATTAAAACAAACCTGTAGCCTTCAAGTAGATTCCGACTATGACGACCCTGTAGAACGGAGTAGACCTTCCCCATAGGGTTTCCAAGGACCAGTTGGTGAATTCAAACTGCTGACCTTATGATTGGTAGCTCAGCTCTTAACCACTGCACCACCAGGGCTCCACAGGAGCAGATCACCAGGTCTTTTCTCCCAAAGATCCACTGGGTGGGTTCGAACTACTAGTTAGCAATTGAGTGCTTAAGTGTTGCACCACCAGGGCTGCTTTTTAGGTCATTAGAATATAGAAAGAGAGAAGTTTTAATCACAGAGAATCATATGGGACATGGCCAAGAGGGGCAAGGAGTAACTATGGTTGTTGAGAGACTGGGTCACAAGATAGTAATGTGTTCTTATCACAGGAAACCATATGGAGCATGGCCAGGAGGGCCAGTTAGAGCCCACAACTGTTGAGAGACTGGGTGACAAGATAGGAACTGCCATGCCAGAAAGTGGGTGAAAGGGCAACAAGGAAGAATCAATGGATGCTGAGGCAGCAAACTATGAAGGCCACAAATTAGTCTTATGACAGGCGTATAAAAACCAAGAGCTACCACAGAGAATCCTCAAAGTTCCTGACACACATCTTCTAGACTACAGTAACACTAAAAAAAAAAAAAAAAATCCAGTTGCCATCAAGTCAATTCCAACTCATGGCAACCCTGTGTGTATCAGAGTAGAGCTGTGCTCCACAGGGCTTTCAATGGCTGATTTTTGGAAACAGACACCAAGGCTTTTTTTTTTTTTTAATTTTTATTGAGCTTTAGATGAAGGTTTACGGAACAAACTAGCTTCTCATTAAACAGTTAGTACATATATTGTTTTATGGCATTGGTTAACAACCCTATGACCTGTCAGTACTCTCCCTTCTCGACCTTGGATTACCTACTTCCAGCTTTTCTGTCCCCTCCTGCCTTCTAGTCCTTGCCCCGGGCTGGTGTGCCCTTTTAGTTTTGTTTTGCCCTATGGGCCTGTCTAATCTTTGGCTAAAAGGTGAACCTCCATAGTGACTTCATTACTGGGCTAAAAGGGTGTCCCGGGGCCATACTCTCGGGGTTTCTCCAGTCTCTATCAGGCCAGTAAGCATGATCTTCTTTTTTTTTTATTTTTTTTTATTGTACTTCAGGTGAAGG
>NW_004444023.1:9198948-9200047 GCF_000243295.1 Trichechus manatus latirostris
TGATGGACTTTGGGCCCTTGTCGAAGATAAGGTGACTGTAGGTGGATTGATTAACTTCTGGGTTCTCCATTCTGTTCCATTGCTCAATGTACCTGTCATTGTACCAGTACCAGGCTGTTTTCAGCTGTATAGTAGGTTCTGAGGACAGGTAGTGCAAGTCCTCCTACTTTACTCTTCTTCTTCAATAATGCTTTATTTATCCAGAGCCTCTTCTGATTCCATATAAACTTAATGATAATTTTTTCCATCTCCTTAAAGAATGTTGTTGGTATTTGGATTGGAATTGCATTGTATTTGTAGATTCCTTTGGGTAGAATTGTCGTTTTCACAATGTTGTGTCTACCTATCCATGAGCATGGTATGTTTTTCCATTTATGTAGATATCTTTGGGTTTCTTGCAGTAGTGTTTTGTAGTTTTTTTTGTATAGATCTTTTACATCCCTAGTTAGATTTATTCCTGAGTATTTTATTTTTTAGGAGCTGTTATAAATGGTATTGCTTTTCTGATTTCCTTTTCATCATTCTCTTTGTTGGTGTATAGAAATCCAACTGATTTTTGTGTGTTTATCTTGTATCCTGCTGCTCTGATGAATCTTTCTATTAGTTCCAGTAGTTTTCTTGTGGAGTCTTTTGGGTTTTCCATATATAGTATCATATCATCTGTAAATAGGGACAGTTTTCCTTCTTCATTACCACCTTGGATGCCCTTAATTTCTTTTTCTTGCCTTATTGCTCTAGCTAGGACTTCCACCACAATGTTAAATAGGAGTGATGATAAAGGACATCCTTGTCTCATTCCTGTTCTCAGGGGGGATGTTTTCAGCTTCTCTCCATTTAGAATGATGTTGGCTGTTGGTTTTGCATAGATGCCCTTTATTATGTTGAGGAATTTCCCTTCTATATGTATTTTATTGAGAGTCTTTATCAGGAATGGGTGTTGGACTTTGTAGAATGCCTTTGCTTTGCTGAGATGATCATGTGATTCTTTTCCTTTATTTTATTTATGTGGTGGATTACGTTGATTGATTTTCTAATGTTGAACCATCCTTGCATACCTGGTATGAAGTTTACCTGGTCATTGATTTTTTTTTTTTTTGAT
>NW_004444023.1:9200659-9264738 GCF_000243295.1 Trichechus manatus latirostris
TTTTCATTCTCATTTGATTCTAGGAATTTTTTTGTTCCATCTTTGATTTCTCCTATTACCCAGTGGTTCTTAAGCAGGGTGTTATTTAGTTTCCATTTAATTTTTTTTCCTTGCTCTTTGGTTTTCTTCCTGTTGTTAGTTTCTACTTGATGGTGTTATGATCAGAGAAGATACTTTGTATTATCTCAAGGTTTTGGATTTTGTTGAGGGTTGCCCTGTGGCCTAAGATATGGTCTATTCTGGAGAACATTCCATGTGCATTGGAAAAGAATGTGTACTTTGCACCTATTGGGTGGAGTGTTCTCTATACATCTATGAGTTCAAGTTGTTGATTGTAGCCTTTAGATCTTCTGTATCTTTTTTGAGTTTCTTTCTAGATGTTCTGTCCTTTACCAAGAATGGTGTGTTGAAGTCTCCTACTATTATAGTGGAACTGTCAATTTCTCTTTTCAGTGCTGTTTAAGTTTGTTTTATGTATTTTGGAGCCCTGTCATTGGTGCGTAGATATTTATTATGGTTATGTCTTCATGACAGACTGTCCCTTTAATCATGATGTAGTGCCCTTCTTTGTCTTTTATGGTGGATTTTGTTTTAAAGTCTATTTTATCTGAGATTAGTATTGACACCTCTGTTCTTTTTTGGTGGCTATTTGCTTGATATATTTTTTTCCATCTTTTGATTTTTAATAAATTTATGTCTTTGTTTCTAAGGTTTGTCTCTTGTAGACAGCATATTGATGGAGCCTGGGTTTTAATCCATTCCGTAATTCTCTGTCTCTTTACAGGTACATTTAGGCCATTTACATTCAGTGTAATTATTGATAGGTGTGAGTTTATTGTTGTCATTTTGTAGTGCTTTTTTTTTTTTTTTGTGATGCTGACAATTTCTTTGTTCCTCTTACTCTCCTGTCTGAATTCTTTTTGTTTGTGGATTTTTCTTTTTCATTTCTTTTGTTTTTACTGAGACTTTATGTTTTTCTTCTTTATTTTGATCAGTAGGTTTGTTAACTTTCTCTGTGGTTACTTTGAAATTTACCTTTATCTTCCTAGGTTTGAACCAGTCTATTATTACTTGGTATTTGCCTTCCTTCCTCTCCATTAAAAAGTTCTATACCTACACCATTTATTCCTTCTTTTATTTTTCTGACGTTGTTGTCATTTGCAGATTAACCTCTCTGGTTCCCTGTTGTAAATCTTTTCATTTTGAATAGTCCTTGAGAGTTCATTTCCTAGATTGGTATCTGGCTGGTGCAATCTTATGTCCGAGATTCAGGCTGTTGTCTGATGTTGTTTGTTCTCAAACAGAAGGACTCCCTTTAATAATTCTTGTAAGTTTGGTTTGGTTTTTACATATTCCTTTAATTTCTGTTTATCTGGAAATGTCCTAATTTCACCATCATATTTAAATGAGAGTTTTGCAGGATATATTATTCTTGGTTGGCAGTTTTTTTCTTTTGGGGTTTTATATATGTCTCATTGCCTTCTTGCCTGCATGGTTTCTGCCGAGTAATCGGAGCTTAGTCTTACTGTTTCCCCTCTGTATGTGAATTTTTTTTTTCTCAAGCTGTTCTCAAGATTCTTTCTTTGTCTTTGTTTTAGTGAGTGTGATTATGATATGCCATGGTGATTTTCTTTTGGGGTCTATCCCATATAGTGTTCATTGAGCTTCTTGGATGGTCAGCTTTTCATCTTTCATGAGTTTAGGGAATTTTTATGTCAGCAATTCTTCAATGATCCTCTCTGTGTTTTCTGTTTTCTCCCCCTGTTCTGGAACTCCAGTCACTTGCAGATTTTGGCTTTTGATTGTATCCCACATAATTCTCAGGGTTTCTTCATTTTTCTTTCTTCTTTTTTCTGATTTTTCCTCAAAGTTGTATCCAAGTGTTTGTCTTCAACTTTAATAATCCTGCCTTCCTTTGTTTCAAACCTGTTCCTCAGCCCTTCTATGACATTGTCCATTTCTAAAATCTTATTGTTTATCTTTTGGATTTCTAATCACTGTTTCTGTATGATTTCTAGTTGTGAATTTATTTTGGCATTTTTTTCCTGTATTATTTTCCTGAATTTTTGCATTTTTTGTCTTTATTTTCCATGAATTTGTCTGGCTTTTCCATGGATTTGTCTGTTTTTTCCTCATTTTTGTCTACTTTTTGCTTCAACTGTTGGATAGCTCTGAATATTAGAGATTTAAATTCCCTATCAGGTAGTTCTAATGCCTTTTCATCTACTGGAAAGTCATCTGGTGTTTTATTTTGAACACCTACTGGAACCATCCTGACCTGTTTTTGTAAATGTTTGATATTGTCTGCTGTCTTCAGGGCATTTGGTAGTTTTCTTGATTTATAGATTGCAGATTTGTCTGCTTTACCCTGATTTTTGGTTTTATTTGGTTATGTCTGAGCAGGTGGGCTGTGAGTTCTTTGTTGTTTGCGCATCTGTGAACATGATATTTTTCACTTCTTCGTCCAATGGACAGGGCCAGTTGCTCAGCTATGGTGTAGCAGGGCAAGTCCAGCCGAAGGGAAGGGGCTGGGATAGGTTGTTTCTGGAACATACTTGGGCTGACAAGATGAGCCAGCGGTCAGTGCAGGGCAGGTTCCAGTAGGTCGTGCCTGTGCTGCTTGGGAGTGCAATGTTCAGCACATGGTGTAGATAGGCAGGAGTTAGGGGAGGGGGAGGTTGATGTGTGGAGCTAGGTTGGATATGGAAAAGAAGAGAGAGAGGAGTGAGAAACAGGAGCAAAAAAAAAAGCTGAGGGAGCTTCCTGTTTGAGTGGAGAGACAAGAAACCAAGAAATGGAGAAAAACAAAAAGAAAAAAATTAATTAATTAAAAAAAATGTTTTAATAAAAAATTAATAATTGAAAAAAAAATCCCCAGGGATCTCACTGGCACAGCTGCACAGACTGGAGAGTGGCTCCCAAGCCACACAGTATAGCCTGGCTATAAGGAGTGGAGATGATAGCACCAGGTATTCAGGAGACTGTAAAAGAAGGTAAGTAGAAAGGGATGAGAAACTGAAAAATGAAGAAAAATAAAAGGAAAAAGGAAAGAGAAAACAAATAAACAAACAAACAAAAAAAGGGCCCTCAGGGATCTCACCAGCGTGGCTGCATAGACTGGGGAAACAGACTGGGGAAGTAGTTCCCCAGCTAAGCAGCACTTCACAGCCTTGCCAAGCCTTTTTTGTGAGGCATCTCTGGGTGGACAGGAAACACCAACCTTTCAGTTAGCAAGGGAGCACATTAACCATTTACACCACCCAGGAACTCCTGGCACATAGTAAGGTCTCAATAAATATTTTTAAAGACCCACTTCGTGCACTCATTGCAATGGGGCAGTTCTCTGATCTGGCAGACTGTGTCTCTGTAATAATTCTCATCATGCCCCCTCCTTCTATCTCTGCAGCTGGGACACTCAAATCAGCCCCTCAGAATCCCCCATCCCCTGAATTCTTCAACTAGAAGCCATTTCCTTACTCAGGTGTTGGCTAAGGGGTTTCTTCCTGTCCTGTAAGTTCCTAAATGGCCACATGGTGGTGGTGTATTACAAGGCTGTGGCCTCTCGGAAGCAGATCACTATGTCTTTCTTCTAAGTAAAACTGAGATCTATAGGGTTTTCTTGGCTGTAAACTTTACCGAAGCAGATCATCAGGCCTTTCTTGTGTTACTAAAGGATTTTCCCGACCCTAATGAGGTTGATTGGGACATCCTGGAGGAAAAAAACAAGCAGCTGCCTATCAATAGGGCCGAGGGGACCACCAGGAACTTATCTGCTAAACCAAAAAACCAAACCCGTTGCTGTGGAGTCTGTTTCGAATCACAGCGACCCCATGTGTTACAAAGTAGAACTGAGATCCGTAGGGTTTCTTGACGATAATCTTTATGGAAACAGATTGCCAGGCCTTTCTTCCAATGTGCCACTGGCTGGGTTTGAGTCATCAATCTTTCCATTAGTTAACAGCCCAGTGCAAAGGATTTGCTCCACCCAGGGAACTTATGATAAGATTAATCCCATTGACATTTTGGGCATGGCAGCCAGCCTCCATCCTGGAAGTGGTCTCCTAAGTAGACAAGGAGTGATGCTCTCAAAAGATGTCTAAAGTCCTCATTACACAGTTTATTGCCCAGGCCCCAAGGTTGGGAACTCCTCAGGACACCAACTTGATCCTTCCAGTGATGGTGACTGAGCTAGGAGTTTCCAACCCTACCTGGGCACTGTTGTTGTTGTTAGGTGCCGTTGAGTCAGTTCCAACTCACAGCTACACAGAAGGAAACCTTGCCTGGTACTGTGCCATCCTCACAATAGTAGGTATATTTGAGCCCATTGTTGCAGCCACTGTGTCAATCCATCTTATTGAGGGTCTTCCTCTTTCGCTGACCCTCTAGTTTACCAAGCATGATGTCCTTCTCCAGGGACTGTTCCCTCCTAATAACATGTCCAATGTAAGTGAAACAAATCTCACCATCCTCACTTCTAAGGAGCATTCTGGCCACACTTCTTGCAAGACAGATTTGTTCATTCTTCTGGCACTGTTGAGTGCCTGTAGTGACCGTACAGGACAGAGCAGAACTGCCCCATAAGGTTTCCTAGATTGAAATCTTTACAGGAGCAGATCACCAGGTCTTTTCTCCTGAGGGGCAGCTGGTGGATTCAAACACAGACCTGTTGGTAAACAGCAAAGCTCTTAATCACTGAGTCAGCAGGACCCCTTCTGACACTAGAATCACCTGCAGATTGGGTGGTAGGCCCTCTCCAGACATTCAGCTTGGTTGACTCTGGGGTAGGGCCCAGGCATTTTAACTCCCCAGAGGATTCTAATGTCTAGCCATGTTTGGAAACCACCACTAAGACTCAGAGATTTAGTTCATTCATGTCTTCTTTTCTCTCCCTCAACCTGCAGGCTGATCCTTGCGGCGTGCCTTCTCAGATTCAGGTGGGCACTCCTCAGAACATTCAATTTAAAAAGTTTAGTGAGGCCTCTCAAAAGAGGAGAGGAGTGAGCTATCTGGAGAAGAACTTGGAATGCAGAGTTTTATCTTTTTTTTTACTATGGTAAAATATATACATAACAAAAACATTAACTGGGTTTATATTTGCCATGTTGTTCAACCATCACCACTATCCGTGTCTTTTTTTTCCCTAGCCTTAAACAGAAGTTCAGTGTCCTATAAGCAATAACTTTCCCTTCCCCCCTTTGCATTTGCCTATACTAGATATTTCTAGATATTTCATGTAAGTGGGATCATAAAATACCTGTCATTTTCTTTCTGATTTGTTCCTCCCAGCATAACGTTTTCAACGTTCATCCATGTTGTAACATGTATCAAGAAGTCATTTTTCTTTAGGGCTGAAAAATATTCTATTGTATGGATATACCACAATTTGTCTGTCCATTCTTCTGTTGATGGGCACTTGGGTTGATTCCACCTCTTGGCTATTGTGAATAGTGCTATAATGAACATTGATGTACAAGTATCTGTTTGAGTCCCTGCTTTCCATTCTTTTAGGTATAGATCTAGAAGTAGAATTGCTGGGTCAGGAGGTAATTCTATGATTAGCTTTTTGAGGAACAGCCAAACAGTTTTCCACAGCAATTGCACCATTCAACAATTCCACCAGCAATGGATGAGGATTCCAGTTTCTCCACGAACACTTCTTGTGGTCTGTTTTTCTAGTAATAGCCATCCTAGTGGCCCAATCCATGATATTTTCAGTCACCTCATATGCATGCAAAAGCTGCACTAAGGAAGACCAAAGAAGAATTGATTGGAATTATGGTGTTGGCAAAGAATATTGAATATACAGTGGTCTGCCAGAAGAATGAATAAATCTGTCTTGGAGGAAGTACAGCCAGAATGCTCCAGAAGCCAAGATGGTGAGACTTTTGTCTCACATACTTTGGACATGTTATCAGGAGGGACCAATCCCTGCAGAAGGACATCATGGTTGGTAAAGTGGAGGATCAGTGAAAAAGAGGAAGACACTCAATGAGATGGACGGACACATTGGCTGCAACAATGGGCTCAAATACACCTACTATTGTGAGGATGGTGCAGGACCAGGCAAGGTTTCCTTCTGTTATACATAGGGCGGCCACGAGTCAGAACTGACTTCTTTTAGTTTTAGCAAGAAAAGTTTTCTACACCATTTATGCTGTTTTGAGGTCTATGCAAAGTAGCTGGTCATGTCATTCAATCCCTAGAAAGGGGGAAAAAGCTAGACATTAAGCATCATGGGTTCAGCAGCCTTGACTGGGCTGATGGTAGCAGCTTAAGGAAGAGTATCACGAATAACTGAATTTTAGTTGATTCTTCTTATTGACTTTCTTAATTGGCCTCTGACACTACTAGATGATGAAAAATGTTTAATTATGAGACTTGAAAATGTTGTTGTTGGGTGCCATCGAGTCAGTTCTGACTCATGGCAACCCCATGTGACAGGCTAGAACTGCCCCATGGGGTTTCCAAAGCTGTAATCTTTACGGGAGCAGATCACCAGGTCTTTTCTCCCATGGAGCCACTGGTCAGTTTGAATCATAGGCCTTTCTGTTGGTAGCTGAGTGCTACCACCAGGGCCCTTTTCCTCAAAAATATTGCTTATTGGTGAGTGTGATTCATCTCCAGAGATGAATTATTCACCATTTGCCTCCCAGATGTCTTGCTTGTTATGCCAAATAATGGTCCCCTCTGGGATGATGGCTCCTCATCCTTGTTGGATAATTTTCCCCCCACCTGAGACGTTAGTTGACATGATGGGATGCTTTGTGGTTTAGGATACAAAACCCAAGACAAAAGGTAGACTCTAGACAGAGGAAGAAGTCGACTTATTAGAAGTATTATTTCTAACATAACTTTAATCATTTTACTTTATCTTAGTATATTTGTTTCCTTTGTTGCTGTTATCCCAAGTCATCGTTTTGTTTGTTTACTTGTGGGCTGACTTCCCACTGAACTGAGAGGCTTAGTGGTTAAAGTGCAGGATTACTTGGTCCAGAATGACTAGTAAGAATTCCACCTCTGAGGCCAATAGCACACCCACCATTCTGAATAAGCAAGGGGTGGTACCTACCATTCCTATGTGATATGGGAACTAACTCGTTGCATGTAAGCTATCTCCTTATTAGGTAATGTAGGAACTAACCCCCTGTCTTTCAGATATCTCCTTATTTAGGTATACTTCCAGTTCCCACTCAGTTAAGAAAAACAAGAGACTGGGGTCTCAAGACCAGTGGAAACGGATCTGGAACCAGGTTTTGCCCACCCAACTTGTGCAGTACCGACAACCGTGTCCCTTGGATGACCTATTGATGTCAGAGACCGAAAAACACACCCCTGTCTAAGTGCCAGATGTGGGCAAAATGCCATCTTTGTGCCGCCCCCCCCCCTTAGACTGAGCAGGCGCGTAAGATCGGACCATCCCAGGAACCCATTTATGGCCCAAACCAATCAGCAGGCTGACTCCACCTTGTGGAGTCCCTGAAGACCCCAGACCCAACTTAATTTACCCATATAAACCCCTTGGGCCATTGTTCAGGGAGCCACCTTGGCGACACAAGTCACGGTGGGCTCCTTTACTTGGCCAACTAAATAAAGCTTCTTCCGCTTTCACTGCTTCGTGTCTTTCTAGCCACACGGAGCAGACCTGGAAGTGTCCAGTTACACCTCTACCACTTGCTAGTTGTGGAACATATTTTATTATCCAGTTGCCATCAAGTCCTACTCATGATGACCCCACACATGTTAGAGTAGAACTGAGCTTCATAGGGTTTTCAGTGGTTAATTTTTCAAAGGTGGATCTCTAGGCTTTTCTTCAGAGGTGCCTCTGGGTGCGCTGGAACCGCCAATCTCTCAGCTGCCAATCACGTTAACTGTTTGCATCACCCAGGGACACCAGTTGTGGGACATAACCAGTTGCCATAGAGCTGATTCTGACTCATGGCAACCCTACGTGTGTCAAAGTAGAACTGTACTCCATAGGGTTTTCAATGGCTAGTTGTTTGGAAGTAGATCGCCAGGACTTTCTTCCAGTGGGACATAGGGCAAGTCAGTTAAAATCACCCTTCTTTTTCTTCAGTTTCCTGATCTGTAAAATGAGATTACTGAGTGGAGTTTAGGATGTATAGGCACTTAGAACAATGCTAGGCATATACTCATCACTTCAGAATATGTAAGTTGTCTTCAAGCTCTCTGAAGGTGTTGTTGTTAGATGCCATTGAGTCATTTTAGACTCATGGCAACCCCATGTGTTACAGAGTAGAGCTGCCCCTTAGGGTTTTCTTGGCTGTAATCTTACTCAAGTGTTACCACAATAACGTGGATTAGAGCCGCCTGCTGCAATAGCCAATTCTGAGACAGGGGTGAGGTGAACAGCAAGAAGTTTATTATATATTGATATGTAGGAGACAGAGGGGAATAGATTTCTCCAAAAAACCCATCTCCCCCACTGGAGATCGGCTGAAGGCTTTTATAGGGACAGGATTATGGATCTTAGAAGTTTTAGTTTCCCCTTGAGGTGGTGATGTCTTAGACGAGTTAACCTTCTACTGGTATTCTTAGAGGTTATCTGGTGACATCCTTGGGGATTATCTGGTGACATCCTACTTTTTCTTGTCACGAGATGGGTGCTTTGTTCGGTTTGTCATTCTTAGATCATTATCGCTTGTTTTCCACCCTCCAGGGAGGAACATCGGTTAATCTTAAACCTTTTGTAGAGACTGGAACCTGAGGGAAAAACAAGATCACGAGACAGTGTGGCGGTTAGCAATGGGGAGGAAATAATAGTGAGCGGGGCCTATGCAGCCTCTTCCACAAGCAGGCCACCAGGTCTTTCTCCTGAGAAGCCACTGGGTGGGTTTCAACTGCCACACTCTCGGTTAACAGCCATGCTTTTAGCCGTTGAGCCACCAGGGCTCCTTCCCTGACAATGACCAAAAAAATCAAACCCATTACCGTCAAGTTGACACCGACTCATAGTGATCCTATAGGACAGAGTAGAACTGCCCCATAGGGTTTCCAAAGCTGTAAATTTTAACAGCTGAGCTTTTCACCGCTGTGTCACAGGCCTCCTTCCCCTGAGCACAAGGGCCTGAATTTAATCATTGACAGTTACATTCCCAGCCCCACTCACTTAAGCATCATCACCTGGGAACTTGTTAGCTATGCAAACCCTCCAGCCCCACCCTCGACCTACTGGATCAGAAACTCTGGGGGCACACCCAGCAATCTGTGCAGGAATTTCTGTCCTATAAGAGACTCTGTCCTACAGGGCTGCTATGAGATGAAATCAACTCAATGGCAATGGATTTGGTTTTTTGTTTTTTTTTACCAGGTGATTCTGATGCATCCTAAACTTTCAGACCCACCTGTTTAAGGAAAGGCCTGGTTCCTAAGGTCACAGTCAAGAAAACCCTATGGAGCACGGCAACAGGTTTGGTTTTTCAGCTGAGTAGGGTGTGGATAGAAAAACACACCCCGCTCACTCTGGAGGAGAAACCATATCGTCAGACATTCTACGGTCAAAGGGTGCAGAATTATTCAGAGAAGGGGGTTAACAATTCCAGTGCAATTATTGAACTTGAACTATTGATTCCAGTGGGCCTGGGGAAATGGTTTACTGGTAGAGAGGGGTAAGGGGTTGACTCAAATTTATAAAGCGATTGGAGTTATGAGGCTAGAGAGTGATCAAGGCAATGATAAGATAGAACACCCATTGCCTTAGAGTTGATTCCTACTCATGTCAACCCCATGTGGTACAGGGTAGAACTGAGCTCCATATGGTTTTCTTGGCTACAGTTATTTTGGAAGCAGATTGCCAGGCCTTTCTTCCAAGGTGCCTCTGGGTGGGTTTGAACCTCCAAACTTTCAGCTACTAGTCCATCACTAAATATGAGATAAATGACAGAACTGAGGTGATTCAGAGGCTCTGAAGGACTCAGAGATCAGATTAGTGGATGGAGAATGTAGTAGAGAGGGCAGGACCAGGATGTGTCTATAGAGGTTTACATTTAAGTTCCAATGCCACTTTTGCCAGTTCTTGTCACTGGAGCAGATGAGACAAGAGTGATGTTGTAACCCCTGAAAGACAGAGGGAGAAAGCAGCTGGTCTTTAAAGACACCTAAGTCTCAAGGTAACCAAAAAACCTGTTGCCATCGAATTGATTCCGACTCATAGTGACCCTATATGACGCAGTAGAAGTGCCCCATAGGGTTTCCAAGGAGCGGACGGTGGATTTGAACTGCCAGCCTTTTGGTTAGCACCTGAACTCTTTAATCACTGCAGCACCAGGGCTCCAAGACTCAAGGTAAAGTAGAGGGTTAGCGAAACAGAGGAAGACCCTCAAGGAGATGGATTGACACAGTGGCTGCAGCAATGAGCTCAAGCATAATGATTGTGAAGATGGCACAGGACTGGGTGACATTTCGTTCTATTATACATAAGGTCGCCAAGAGACAGAACCAACTGGAGGGCACCTAACAAGACTCAAAAGACTTCTATTGCTCCTGCAAGCATCAATAAATGTCCCACCAATAACCATAAGAAACTTGACTCTGTTCCTTGAAATTCAGAGTGGTATAATAATACAGCCCCTCAAGGCATTGGGGTTAAGTGGTCTCCATTATCTTTTCAAGGTGTTTCCAAAGCTAACTGCCCTTTTTGTGGGGCTCATTGATGATTCAGTAGTTGTGATGATCAATTGCAGTCCAGTTAAGTTCCAATAACTGCACAGGCAGCCCTTTCACTGACCCTAACCACTGAAATCTAGGCTAAACATCAAGTTAAAGGGCAGCCCTCCTGACTGCCAAGTGTGCCCAAGATTTGACTTGCAAGCAGAAAGCTTGGGGTGCTTATGACACCTTCAGTTCTTACCTACAAAACTGGTGTTCAGATGACCCCTTCAGGATACCAGATTACGCTTGGGAGTCCCAATGACCCACCTCACTTCCTATCAGACTCCCTTGGGTTCGATTAATATGCTGCAAGTGCTATTCAAGCTTAGTTTTAGGGATACAAATGAGATGTATTGGGGAAGGTGTTTACCCGTAAATGAAGGCACCACTCTCCTATGCAGCTTTCACCAACTGGGAAGCCAACGGAACTTAAGTACAGAGTCCCAATATGTAGTCAGGATTGACTCAAACCTCCTGTCCTTCACTTGAGGGCAGCTGGGTGAGCCTCCACTTGAGTCACCTGATCCAATATTTCAAAGGTTATCTCAGGAACCAAGGACAAAGACCAATTTTTTGGGTAAATTGCAATTGAAATTTATAACATGGCAGCTCCTCATAGCTTCCAGACTGACCAGCTAATGGGCCAAGAGTCAGTTCTAGAGTCCACTCTGGCGGTTGCCAAGATGGACCAGAAAGGCAAATTAATAGCCAGGGTGAACTGTGCTGCCCAGTACAAAATAAATTTTTACTTAATTGTATAAAAATGCATGACACATTCGGTTAAGTCAATGTCAAAATACACGTGACTTGCCACAAAACATCACTAGAATGAAATTACTGTGCTCCTTAAAAAAAAAATAAAAATAAAAACCTATGTTTTTTGTTACTTTAAAACTAAGATGAGAACATAAGGGGGCAGGGAAGCTTGCGGTGAGTGGAAATGAAACAACCAGAATGGAAATAATGTTCATACATAGTGAAGAATGTAACCAACGTCACTGAACAATTAGTGTAGAAATTGTTGAATGGGAACCTAAACTGCTGTATAAACCTTCCAAAACAATAAAATATTTTTAAAAAATACACGTGACTTACATTGTACGCCTATGAAAGAAATCCCACGTTTCATATTCTGATAAAAAAATGAAGTATTCCATGCAGAGATGTTCGTGGTGACATGATAAAAGATGGACCATTTAAGGATGAATTCTTTATTGGAAATCTTAGTTTCAAGTTATTAGCATATTGCATGAAATACACTTGTTCTTGGTGATATCACAGTTCTACTATTAGTTCGCCACAAAATTTGTGGCGTTCTATAGTTATCCAGAAGGAGTGGTCAGCAGGGTTAGGCCCAAAGATTTTACCTGTTTGAAATGTTAGCAACTTGCAGGGCCTGATGACAATAGGTTATTTATCCCCACAGGCCACACAGGCCAAGTTACAGAGCACATGAGACATTTCAAACGGGAATTCAACTTTATTTCAGGAAGAGAATTGAACAATAACTTGTACTAATATTCATAGCAGCAAAACTTGCAAAAAATGTAGCTATCTATAAAATGGGATTAGTTATCAAAAGTAATGAAGGTACTGATAAATGCTAGAACATGGGTGAACCTCATAACATGCTAGGTTTAAGCCACACACAAAAGGAAAATATAGAGACAAGATTAGTGGTTCCTGGGTGATGAGAGAGGGATTGGAAATTCCGTTAGGGGTTTGACATGAAAGGTAATTTATCTAATAACATTTTGGATATTTCAATAATACCCCTCCGATGGTTCTGTCCAACAGTGACACTCAAAATGGAAGCTCTTTCCAGGTGAAAATATGTCAAGGGCTCACATTCGAAGGGTCACAATCCAAGCTGTCCCACACTTGTTCCTGGTGTCACTCCAGGATCCTTTGACCCTCATGATGTCGAAAGGAAAATCTCCTACCAGCGTCAGTTGTTGAAGATTACTTGGAACACTACTTGGAGTCATGGTTACTCAGGAAGGGATTCTTCACAAAGAATTCACTTGAAGTATTCCCTGCATCACACCTGGACACATGGAGAGAACCATGGCAAAGGCCAGCAGAAATGCTAATTATAAAAAAAATTCAAGGTTGGGCCTGGTGAGAAAGGAACAAGATTGTCTTAAAACTGTTTCCTAAACCACAGCAGACATATCTGGGGAACTGACAAATGTGGGCGATTCTCAGACTCTTAGATCCAAAATCTGTACAGTAGGTTGCAACTGCTGCTTACAGGCAAAATTTATAAGGGAAGCCTCAGCTATTCAAATGTCTTACAACTGGACATAAAATAGCTTCACAGCAAAGCCTAGATTAGTAATTTGTACTGTGGTAGAAGCTGCTAACCAAAAGGTCAGCAATTCCAACCCACCAGCTACTCTGCAGAAGAAATATGTGGCAGTCTGCTTCTGTAAAAATTTACAGTCTTGGAAACCCTATGGGGCAGTTCTACTCTGTCCTATAAGACCCCTGAGTCAGAATTGACTCAGTGGCAATGGATATAGGACAGAGTAGAACTGCCCCATAGGGTTTCCAAGGCTGTAATTTTTACTGGAGCAGATCTCCAGGTCTTTCTCCTGCTGACAAGGAAACCCTCTGAATCAACCTTAAGAGAAAAAAAGATGTGAAAATTAAATGAGGAAATTTGACTGTGGACAAGAGAATGGAAATCTAACATGACCTCTGCAATTGGTGAAGACATTCAAACTTGTTAATTTTTTAATCGATAACCTTAAAGTTTATTAAGAATTTTAAAATCTGAACATTTCAGAGAGGATTACCTAAGGACACCCTCCCACTTTCAATTTAAACACAACAATACACACTGCAAACATTCCCGGACTAGATGCCAACTTGGCAGCACGTCACCCATAGCCCATTGCTGTTGAGTCAATTCTGACTCATAGCGACCCTATAGGACAGAGCAGAACTGCCCCATAGGGTTTCCAAGGAGCATCTGGTGGATTCCAACTGCCGACCTTTTGGTTAGCAGCAGTATCTCTTAACCAATATGCCACCAGGGTTTCCAGCATCACATTGAGTGCCCTTTAATTTTACTATTTATAGAAAATTGACATTTATAGATTTCAAAATTTACATTACAAAATGACCAACAGTTTTAACCATTTCATCAATGCTTATGACACAAAGGAGATTATTCCTTGTTCAAAAAACAAGATTTGCCCCAAATGGCATTATTCCAAATCCTATAGATGCCGAGGCCACACTGCTCAAGACCTGTTTGTGACTGTCACCATCATCAGTGGGCCCTGGTATGCATTATCTGCCGTGTATCTCACCAGATGACAGCCACCGAGGGATATAGGACAGAGTAGAACTACCCCTTAGGGTTTTTTAGGCTGTAATTTTTACTGGGGCAGATCTCTTGGTCTCTCCCCTGTGGAGCCACCGAGTGGGTTAGAACCACTGACCTTTTATTTAGCAGAGTGGATTGAGTGCATTGCATATTGACGTACTTGGAAACTCTTCCCAATCGTAACATGAAGTACGAATGCAGCCTAGAAAAATTTTAGGGACGCTGGAGAGATGGAGGAAACAGGAGAACATGGCTGCAAAGAACGGACTTTCAGATTCCAGAAGACGAAAAAGAGACAGAAATAGGGGTTAAATATGAAATTAATACTTCTTGTTGGGTGCAGTCAAGTCAATTCCAACTCCTAGCAACCCTATAGGACAGAGCAAAACTGCCCCATAGCATTTCAAAAGCTGGAATCTTTATGGGAGCAGTTCACCAGAAATTTCTCTGGCAGAACAGCTGGTGGGTTCCAACCACCAACCTTTCAAATAAAGCTGGGCACTAAACCACTGCGCCACCAGGAGTCATGCCAAATACTTACTGAGTGCAAAATACTTACTGAGCTGGATAGTTCCATGGAACTGCTTCATTTCCAGGCAGGGAATACCTACCTGAAGCTCCTGGGCACTTATACAGGCAGAGGCAGTTGAGAGGGTTACAGATCACTCCTCGTCCACCTCGGTCTTCACTTGTTCTCCAAGCTTCTGCCTGGGGCCGTTCCCTGCTCCATGCATCTTAGCTTGCCATGGTTAGACAAAAACCCAAATCCAACTCGTTGGAGAGAGTAGAACTGCCCCATAGGGTTTCCAAGGAGTGCCTGGTGGATTCGAACTGCTGATCTTTTGGTTAGCAGCCATAGCTCTTAACCACTAAGCCACCAGGGTTTCCCCTGGATGTAGGGATGTAAATAAGAATAAAGAATTTACAGCTTAGAACAGTACTTTTCAATTGAGGGTGATTCAGCTCCACCAGGGGACATTTGGCAATGTCTTAAGATGTTTTTTATTGTCACAACTGGGGGGTCGGTGCTACCTGCATTTAGTGGCTAGAGGCCAGGGATGGTGCTAAATGTGCTACAGTACACAGGACAAAAACCACTGCCATCGAGTCCATGTCGATTCATAGCAACTCTATAGGACAGAGTAGAACTGCCCCCATATGATTTCCAAGGCTGTAAATCTTTACGCAAGCCAACTGTCACATCTTTCTCCTGAGGAGCAGCTAGTGGGTTCGAACGGCCTACGTTTCAGTTGGCAGCTCAGCACATAACCACAGAGCCACCAAGACTGTTCTATACACAGGACAGTCCCCCACAACAAAGAGTTATTGGGCTAATATAAAATATCACTAGTGCTGAGGTTTAGAAACCTAGATCTAGCAGGAAGATGGTTGGCAGAAAAAAATTACAAGCATGCAAATTGTTGAAGTGGTATATCATTGGCTATGTATACTTTCATCCAAATATAAAAAAATTTTAAAAAACCTAAAAAACAAATACCAGCATGCAAACATACAATTGCAGTTAATATTGTTTTATTTCATCTCAATCTCTTATGCATGTTCAGGTGAATACTTATGTTGCGCAAGGTCAGATTAAGGCATGCGAGGGCCCTAAACACTGATAATCTGTGGTGCCCCCTCCTGTCGACATGTTGGATCCAGTTGCATAGTGGGTGAATGTAGCAAAAGTTAGACTCGACAGCCCACCCCCACCTCTTGTTTATTAGAAAGAAATAGTATACTCCCAAGAGGCCCGACGAGATGAGGAGTCTCAATTACGCTGGAAGGGACCATAGGAGACAGATGTCAGGGAAGGTGCTGAAGTGGTAGGGGACTCAGGGCTTAAACAACCTTGCCCTTGGGTGCTCTCCGGACACTGCCTGAACTTTATTTCCAGCCAGCACTTTCTCATTCACTAGAGCTGGTATCCATTTCATTTAGGGTCCTGCCGGTTCCCTTCCACTGTAAGTCTTTGCTTTGGACAATTGGTGCCCCTGTTTTGTTCATGCCCCGAACACGTGTTTACCTTACTTATTGGGTGATCCGGTCCTGATGTTGGGTACACACTTCTGTCAATACGTCTTATGAAAAAGTATTCAAAATGTGTGCTTTTTTATCGTGGTAAATGTTAGGTAACAAAACATTTGCCATTTCTACCATATTATGGAGGAACGCAAGACTTTGTCTCACTTACTTTGGACATGTTATCAGGAGGGACCAGTCCCTGGAGAAGGACAGAGGAAGACACTTCAGGAGATAGACTGACACAGTGGCTGCAAAGATGGGCTCAAGCACAGCAATGATTGTGAGGATGGCGCAACACCGGGCAGCATTTCATTCTGTTGCACATAGGGTCGCTATGAGTTGGAATCAACTCCAGGGTACCTAAAGACAACAACAGCCATCCTCACATGTATAATACAGTTTGGCGACATTAATTACGTTCGTCATGCTGTTTAACAATCACCAGTCACCATTCCCGAATTTTTCCATCAACCTTAACAGAAGGTCAGTGTACCCTAAGCGCTGTGTCTTCCTTTCCCCCATAAAATGTGTTTTGATGGCTGCATGGCCATCCAGAATATGCTTCTACCATAATTTAATTAACCCTATGATAGACAGTTAAGTTGGTGGGTGTTATCAATATTTATCAGTTCGAATAATTTCTTCATGTTGCAATGACCATTTGGAAGAGCAATTTTGATGACAACAGGGTGAAGACATTTGTAAACCCCTTAGCCTTTTAGACGTACTCTCAGAAAGTCCCTTGAGTTTATCCTTGACCTTGAGGGTTAGATGGAACTCAAGGGGAAGGCACAGCTGGGGTTTGAACATGGAAGTGCTCAGCATAATGAATGACTTGAGGAGAAAGACTCGGAGCTTCAGAGGTCTGGATTCCACTCATGTTGGTAATCCCAAACAGCTGTTTGACTTTTACTTTAACCTTGCTGGTCAAAAGTTTAGCTCCCTTACCAGTGAAATGGGAACAAACAACACTTATTGCAAAGGATTATGAAGGACAGAGCACAACTGCACCATAGGGTTTCCAAGGCTGTTTTACAGAGGCAGACTGCCACATCTTTCTCCTGCAGAGCAGCTGGTGGGTTAGAACCGCTGATCTCTCTGTTAGCAACCAATTGCTTAACTCCTGTGCCAACAGGGCTCCCCAAGAAGGTTAGAGACTCCCAATAAAAATGATAATGAGGATATAATCATAATAATATCAGCTAGCATCAATGAATAAGTACTATGTATCCCACAATCAGGAGTCCCTGGGTGATGCAGATGGTTAATGACTAGCCCACTGCTAACCAAAAGGATGGAGATTCAAGTCCACACAGAGGTGCCTTGGAAGAAAAAATCAGCCATTGAAAACTCTGTGAAGCACAGTTCTCCTCTGACACACATGGGATCTCCATGAGTTCGAGTTGACTGGAAAGCAACTGGTAATCTGGCAATCTCTTCCAAACTGCTCCCAGTACTCACCCTCCAAGGAGCCCTGGTGGCACAATGGTCAAGCACTTAACTGCTAACTGAAAGGCCCAAGCCAGGCCACAGGAGAAAGAAGTGGCAGTCTGCTTTTGTAAAGATTACAGCCTTGGAAACCCTATAGGGGCAGTTCTACTCTGTACTATAGGGTCGACGTGAGTCAAAATCAACCCCACGCGATGGATTTTCAACTCATCCTCCTATGCCATTCTCCACGTAGCAGCCAAAGTGAAGGTGTCATAACACAAATAATAAGATTTCATCCCTTACATGGGTTCCCATAGTATTTAGAATGATCCCACAAGGCCCACTTTGATCTAGATCCAACTTATATCTTTACCACTCCATTCCTTGCTTACTGTCCTTTTTTTCCAGGAACATCCCAAGCTTGTTGCAGAAGGAAGGTTCTCTCCAACTGTCCCTCTTCCTCCTCCTCCCGGTCTCAGCTCAGTTTGTCACCTCCTCGAAGACGCCTTTGCTGCCCACCCTGGCTACGATAGAACCATGATGCCCCCAACAAAATGCTATCCAGTTACTGTGCTTTGTTCTGTTTTTAACTGTAAATATATAGGTAACAGAATATTTGCCATTTCTACAATCTTCCCATGTAGTTCAGTGACATTAATTACATTCATCCTGGTGTTCAACTATCACCATGAACTCTTCCTAAATTTTCCCATCACCCCTAACAGCAGCTCAGTGTCTCCTGAGTGTTGTGCCTTTTGTTCTCCCTCCTCCCTCCCACCCCTGTTGTTGTTGCTGTTGTGTGCCATCGAGTCATAGCGACCCTATGGTCACCCTATGGGACAGAGTAGAACTGCCGCATAGAGTTTCCTGGGCTGTAATCCTTACAACTCCTTCCCCTCGTCTCCCACTCCTGGTAACCTTTAGTTTCTGTATATTTGCTTGTTTCCCGTAAGTGAGACCACACAGTATTTGTCCTTTTGTGACTCACTTATTTCGCTCAGCATGCTGATCTCCAGGCTCATCCATGTTGGGGCACGCATCAGGACCTCATTTGATTCTATGGCTGAGTGTTGTGGTTGTTGGCTTCTGTTGAGTCGGTTCCAGCTCGAAGTGACCCCATATGACAGAGTAGAATGGCCCTGTAGTGTTTTCTCGGCTGAAATATTTAGGGAAGCCAATTGCCAGGTCTTTTCTCCTGCAGAGCAGCCGTTGGGTTTGAACCACTGACCTTTTGGTTAGCAGCCGAGTGCTTAAGCATTGCACCACCAAGGCTCCTTTCCCACCTCTAGTAACCACCAATAAACTCTGACCTCTATAAACTTGCCTACTCTGGATATTTCTTGTAAGTGTTTTAAGTTTATTTCATAATAACATCAATATCTGAAGTGATTGTATTTCTCTCTCATTGAATTGAACGCTGTTTGGGAGCAGGGACCCTGTGTCTACTGAGCTGTATACCCCAGTGCCCGGCAGTGCCTATGACAGAGCAGGAGCTAAACAATTTTGAGTAAGTAGACTCTTGCATGGTCTCTACTCTGGACTAATCACCCTGAGACCGAGGGCCATGTCTGCCTTGCTTTCTGCTGTATCGCCAGTA
This sequence comes from Trichechus manatus latirostris, assembly GCF_000243295.1. NCBI lineage: Eukaryota > Metazoa > Chordata > Mammalia > Sirenia > Trichechidae > Trichechus > Trichechus manatus. The sequence goes on from NW_004444023.1 coordinate 9,219,718, forward strand.
CTATCCCAGGCACACAGTAAGTGCTCAATAAATATCGTTTATCATGGGAATGATGGGCTATTTTGTGTCCCATGTTATGTTGGTGTCCTCTACTCTCTCTGCTCTTTACCAGTTGCCATTGAGTCAACCCAGACTCAAGGTGACTCCATGTGTGTGAATCAGACTAGAGCTGTGCTCCATAGGGTTTTCAATGGTTGATGTTTTCAAAAGTAAATTGCCAAGCCTTTCTTCCAAGGCACCTATGGCTGGACTCAAACCTCCGACCTTTTTGTTAGCAGTCAAAGGTGTTGATCATTTACACCCCCAAAGACTCTCCACTAGGAATGAGTAAATTCCCTGACCCACAATGTGTTTGGGTCCATTATTCTTCCTCTTTGTGAGTTGCCTATTCATCCCCTTTGCCCAACTTTCTAATGGGTTGGTTCTAGAAACTCTTTCTATATTCTTAATCTAGATGGTTAAAGAACTGAGATGAAGTAATTTGCTCAAGAAAACATAGCCAGAAATGAACAGAATCTAATCCAGGTCAAAAGTCAAGCCAGGTCTGGAGACCAGGCTCCAAACGCTTAGTTTAATCCTTGTCAATGTCGCTGGTGGTCAGCGCACATGTCCTGCGAGCCACCTAGATTCATATCTAACCTGCCCACTCCTCTCCTGCCACACTTTGGACACCTGGAAAGTCCGTTCTTTTTCCAGAACTCTGAGAGCTCTTTGCAACTGTCTCAACCACCTTCTCTTCTCACCCTCCACCCCTCTATCCAGCATCTTGACTTCTGTCTCCTACACATCTTTCCTCCCTCATCCCTAAAGCCATCTTCTCCTGGAAGCTCACCCAGGTCCTCTGATGGCATCTTGTATCCCTTTTTCATTGCACACTTCACACTTGTACTTAGCAGTTCTCTTATTATCTGTCTAACTCCCTGGGTGGTGCAAATGGTTAAGCATCGGACTACTAACCAAAAGGTTGGCTGTTTAAATCCACCCAGAGGGGCTTTGGAAGAAAGGCCTGGCAATCTGCTTCTGAAAGGTCACAGCTTTGAAAACCCTGTGAGACGCAGTTCTACTCTGACACATGGAGTGCACTCTGCACACCTGGACCGTGAGGGAACCAACAACAACAGTGACTTCTCTGCCCACTGAGCTTCCAGGAAAAGGTGGTTTGTCCTTCTTATGTACCTTTGTCTTCCCAGAGCCCAGCCCTGGCCTGACCCTGAGCCTACCCTCAATGAGCATTTGTTGGAGTCAGGATGTAAGGAATCAGAAATACCAAAAATTTTAGGAATGAGATTCCATACCCTAAGGTGGTCCAGGGAGAATGGGGAGGAGAGAGAAGGGGCTTAACAAAGCAGGGATTTTTCCTTTAGGAGGGAAAGATCATCATTTGCAAGTGAATAGACACCCTTGTGATTATAATCAACCTGGATTTTCCACCCTTCCCACCCCAACCCCGAAGGTTATCTGGGTGGTGACAGATACTCATAAGAAGAGTTTCTTTTGTGAAGATCCCAATCCTTTTTGAAATCCTTTTATGTACACTATTTACCCTGCTAAACCCATCTTTCTGTCAACTTTTATCAGCAGCCTGGGGGTGGATGGGCAATAATCTCACTTGCCATTTTACCCAAATTCACTTCTCGGGAATGAGGTTAAGAAGAACAAAGGGGCAAGGATTCTTGCCAGAACTGGATTAAATGCTTCTTGAAGGCTCTTCCTGGGTGTCTCTTGTTCGCCTCTGTACCCTGACTTCTCCAGAGACTGAACAGGCATCATTTAATAAGTACATATTGAGCTCCCAAGACGTGTTAACCTCAGTGCTATTGTTGTTCTGCTTGGACTCATGGTGACCCCACGTACAACAGATGGAAACATTGTCTGGTCCTGTGCCATCTTTATAACCGTCAGTGTCATCTTGTCCACTGCTGTGTTCACTGTGTATTTTGAGTGACTTCCGGCCTGGGGGGCTCATCTTTCAGCCCTATACCAGACAATGATCTGTTGTGATACACAGTTTTCTTGGCCCTGGGTGCACAGTGGTTAAGCACTTGGCTGCTCACTGAAAGGTTGGAGGCTCGAACCCACCAGCCTCTCTACAGGAGAAAGATGTGGCAATCTGTGTTCATAAAAATTACAACCTAGGAAGCCTATAGGACAGTTCTACTCTGTCCTATAGGGTCACTATGGATCAGACTCACTTGACAATGCACAACAGCAACAACAATTTTCTGAAGTAGATCACCAGGCCTTTCTTCCTAGTCTGTCTTAGTCTGGAAGCTCTTCTGAAACTTGTCTTCCATAGGTGATCCTGCTGGTATTTGAAATACTGGTGGCATAACTTCCAACATCACAGCAACAAGCAAGCCACGACAGTACAAAAAACTGACAAATTGGTGGACCTTAGTCCTACCTACTGGGTATAAAACAGTATATAAAAAAGACAAAAAAAAAAATCCCTGTTCATATAGAGCTTACTTTCTAGGAGCACAGGGGATAACCATAAGCATAACAAACAAAATATGTAAGATGTTAAACTAGCTGCCATCCAGTTGGTTCTGCCTCCAGGTGACCCCCTGTGTGTTAATACAGAGGTCCCCAGGCTGCGGAAAATTCCACGGCAGCTTGCTTGGCTGGCCTCTCCATTTCCAGTTCCATTGCTTGGCTGGCCTTGCAATTTGCATCAGAATTCCAGTTCCTTTGCTCCGGCAGCCTCATCCTTTTCAGAGCCATTGCTTGGCAATCTGCTTCAGAACTGCAGTTCTTTTGCTTGGCCTGTTCCACGAAAATTCTGGTGCCTGCGTGGTATGATTGAGTAACTATTTTTCTCTCCTGTGTGAAGCAGTCTTGGAGACAGTAGCCCCGATTGCTTCCTTCCTTGCGCAACAAAATAAAAGGCACCTTTATGTTCTACCACCTCAGTCTCTCGTTTATTGGCCGATATGAGTCAAGCCAAGCAAAACCTGGGGTTTCCACCCAGTAACATTTCCACAGTACAGCTAGGCTCCATAGGGTTTTCATGGCTGTGACCTTTCAGAAGCAGATCACCACGCCTTTCTTCCTAGTCCGTCTTAGTCTGGAAGTTCCACTGATACCAGTTCAGCAACATAGCAACACACAAACCTCCAAAGCAGAGGGACAGTGGCTGCTTGTGAGGTGAATTGGCCAGGAATAGAACCCGTTTCTCCCTCATGGAAGACAAGAATTCTACCACGGAACCAAGGAGGGATGCATTTCTGTTTTCTTCAGGGCTGCATCCCCAGTGCCTTGAACACTGCCTAGCGCATCGGCAATCTTCAAAAATATTTACTGAAAAAAATGGGTGAATCTGTTGACTGTAGAAAAGCAAATGGGGGAGGGAGAAGGAAGAGGTGGCGTACAGGGCATTTCAAAGGCAGTGAACTTATTCTGCATGATACTGTAATGGCAGACATTGGACATTATTTGTCCAACCCATAGGACTGTGCAATATGGTAAGTGAACCGTGACGTAAACTTTGGACTTTAGTTCATAATAATATTGATCAATTCTAACAATTGCACCATCCCAATGCAAGATGTTAATAGCAGGATAAACTGTGTGCTGGGGTGGGGGGTGGGGTGGGGAGGTGGGGGAGTGACTATAAGGGAACTATGTACTTTCTGGGAAATTTTTCTGCAAATCTAAAACTGCTCTAAAAAGACAAAGTGCATTAAAATAAACAAACAGAAACTCAATGAATTCTCAAGGCTGGGAGGACTCTTTAGAAACTGAGGGAATGCACGTGAAGGTACTCTCCTTATTATGATGATTTCCTATTTGGGAAAACAAAACCAAACGTCTACTTTCTGTAACGCCAAGTGAAAACCTAGGAGAAAACTTTGCAAGACATTTCAGCTGTGGAGCATAATAATAGACGCAACTAAAGAGTACTTCTACTATATATACTAACAACTGAGAGAAACAGCAGGAGGTTGGAATATTTTCTCAGACTTCCTTGTGCTTTCTCTCCTGGTTTGCATCTTGACATCTTGGATTTCCTTCAACATCCTGTACATTGTGTGGATAAGAAATCTGCTTAAAGAAAAATTGTTTCTATATTCTGCATAAGTTTTCTGTCAACTTAAAACTGCTGTAACAAAACGAAGTCTACAAAAATATTTTTGAAGTATGAGTTTCTGTCTCTACTTCACCCCAGAAATGGTGAAAAGCTGAAGTAAATACATTCAGCCCCTGTTTGCAATGTCAAGTCTACATGATCTACACTGCCTACCCCCAACTTCGATATCAAAGATTAAAACAAAGACTAAAAAAACTAATAACCAAACCAGTAGCCTTCAAGTGGATTCCGACTCATGGTGACCCCATGTGTGTCAGAGGAGAACTGTGCTCCATAAGGTTTTCAATGGATGATTTTTTGGAACTAAATTGCCAGGACTTTCTTCCTAGTCTGTCTTAGTCTGGAAGCTCCAGTAAAATCTGTCCACCATGTGGGACCTTGTTGGTATCTGAAATACCAGTGACATAGCTTCCAGCATCCATGCAACACACAAGCTGCCACAGAATGACAAGCTTACAAATGGGTGGTGGACCTCAGCCTTAGCTGCTGAGGATAGAACAGTGTGTAACCAAAGACAAAAAGAAAATCCCTGCTCTAATACGTCTCACATACTTTGGACATGTTTGTTGTCAGGAGGGATCAATCCCTGGAGAAGGACATCATGCTTGATAGAGGGTCAGCGAAAAAGAGGAAGACAGCGAGTTGGATTGACACCGTGGCTGCAACAATGGGCTCAAACATAGCAAGGGTTTTGAGGATGGCACAGGACCAGGCAGTATTTCGTTCTGTTGTACACAGGGTTGTTATGAGTTGGAACCGACTCAACGGCACCCAACAACAACAGCAATATTGCCCGAAGCCTTCTTCTCTTTGCTCCCTTGGTTCTGTAAGGGTAAATACCTGTGGCTGTAGAGTCGATTCTGACTCATAGTGACCGTATAGGATAGAGTAGAACTGCCCCATAAAGTTTCCAAGGCCGTAATCCTCACAGAAGCTGACTGCCACATCTTTCTCCCATGGAGAAATTTATTATTATTTTTGTAATGGAAACATACACACCCAAACATTCTAATAGCTGATATTTTTAAAGCCTTCTTTGCTATTTTTCTATCTCCTGGGCTGTTTGCCTCATACACATTCCCTCCTAGGCCGACCCTGTCCAATAATGTAATCATTAGCCCCATGTAGCTAGTGATTTAGGAGATTAAAATTAGAGCCATTATTGCCTGTCCAGGAGTATAAAGAATGTGACCCAGCTGGAGCTGGACTCACAAGGACACATCAACTGGACTCTGAGGTATAAAGACAATAGCTAGGAGAATCCTAGAAAACATCTTTTAGGGAAGCTTTCACTTAAATGAATCATACAGCACAAAAGACCCACATATTTTCTACTCTTATCTTTTTCTATTAGCATTTAGTGAATAGTAAGATTTGTTGGACCAATGAGGACCCTCCTGACTGTCATTACTGCAACCCATATCAGTGATGATGAAGAAAGACAATCCAAAACGTAGAGTCAGAGTAATTTAGCAGTTTTTAGCCAGTCTGTGAAAAGGTGAAGCTTTCAATGATTTTATCCACTTGTAATGTTACTGCATACTGACGAGTCTGTAACGTTCCTTGGACTCAGCTCTGGCAGCATGCTTGTCCACGTCCCACCTTTGCCTCTTTGAACATACATGGAAGAAAACCTTTCTTTTTGCTTCAGTATAATTTTGTGGTGATTTTACCCTAGGACACTACTGAGAACTTGAAATATAATTAGTGCAGTGTTGATACGTGCTGTGAGCATAAAATTCATGCCAGTTTAGAGTACGAACAATATAAAATATCTCATTAACATTTCTTATATTGATTACATGCTGAAATGGTAGTATTTTGGGTATATTGGGCTAAGTAAAACCAAGTACTAAAATCTTTCCACCCATTTCTTTTTTGCTCCCTTTTTCTACATTTAAAAAAGTAAATATATACATAACAAAACATACCATCTCAACAATTTCTACCTGTACAAGTCAGTGACATTGATTATATTCTTCAAGTTGGGGGAAACCATTCTTGTTATTCTTTTCCGAATCATTCCTCCACCATTTCTTTTTGTTTCTTTTAATGTGGCTACTCTGTCATATGTGGAGCTCTGGTGCCCCAGTGGTTAAAACATTCAGCTGCTAACCAAAAGGTGGAACCCAGCAGCCGATCTGCAGGGGAAAGATGTGCCAATCTGCTTCTGTAAAGATTTACGGCCTTGGAAACTCTATGGGGCAGTTCGCCGTGAGTCGGCACAAAACAACTAGGCAATTCACGGTTTACTTATGTGGCTCTCATTTTCGGCTTGCGTTATACTTCTCTGGTAAAGCTCTAGAGCCTTCCCTAATGCCAGAGGTTGGTGCAGCTCCAAAGCTCAACATCAAGGCTTTTAGTCAAGGTTAGAACTCATTAAGAGTTTAGAGTTGATAAATGACTGATGTGTTCTGGGAGGAGAGGGGGTTACTGAGGCAAACATTCTTCGTTATTCAACAAGTACCTTTTGAGGAACTACTTTGTTCTTAAACTAGGATTACAACACAGATTAAGGCAGACCAGGTCCTTGCCATTCTAAGGGGGTGGGAGATTCTGTGAGAGCTGAATTTTTGTGCCTCAGTTTCCACATTTGTAAAATGGTGGTAACAACGGTAATTATCTCCATTGTCGGGTACACATTTAATATATGGAAAGCTCTTAGAAGGGGGCAAGGGTACAGTATGTGAATGTTAACATTCCTTGTTACTGTTCGGGGCGGGGAAAGAAACTGATACTAGCTAAACCAGTTGGTGTAAGGTTGACTCCAACCCATGAAGACCTGTGTGTGCCAGAGTAGAACTGTGCTCCACAGGGTTTTCAGTGGCTGATTTTCATGGAAGCAGATTGCCAGACCTGTCTTTTGAGGCAGCTCTGGGTGTGTTTGAACCTCCAACCTACCAGTTAGCACCTGAGCATGTTAAGTTTGCACTACCTAGGGACTGGTACAGGCTACTCAGTAGCTACCCACTATTTTCCAAACACGTAATGTGTGTTATTGAGCTTAACTCTCACGTAACCCCAAGAGGCAAGTGGAATCTTCCCATTTTACAGTCAAGGAACTGAGGAATGACAACAGGAATGAGGACAGGATGAGGTGGAAGCTCAAATCTTGCAGCTCTTCCACAGATGTGAAAGGAATTCAGCCACTTTGGCACCAAAATTCAACAAATAGTAACTCAGTATTTGCCATTTTCAAATTCCAGTTTGGCCACACCTTTTATGGTGCAAACAGTTAAAGCACTGGACTGCTAACCAAAAGTTTGGAGGTTTAAATCCATCCAGAGGCACCTCAGAAGAAAGGCCTGGCAAGGACCAGCCATTGAAAACTCTATGGAGCACAGTTCTACTCTGACACACAAGGGGTCGCCATGAGTTGGATTCAACTGGGAACTGGTTAACTGGTTTGGGAAAAGGACATGCCCCTCTCTGCTGCTGCCTTGTCTGTACGAGAAAAAGATAATTACCTTGTAGGGTGTCTTTTGAAGACTGAATCTTGAATAATTCCAGCCAAGTAGAAGTCATCTCCCTAGAAATTGATCAGACATGTTCATTCATACGCTCTTTGCTTTATTACTGATAATAATAACAAATTAAAAACTTTAACAATTGTTGTTAGTTGCTGTTCAGTCAATTCTGACTCATGGTGACCCCATGTGTGCAGAGTAGAGCTGCTCCAGAGGGGTTTCAAGGCTGTGACCTTTCACCAGTAAATGTTCAGGCCTGTATTCTCAGGCATTTCTGGGTGGACTTGAACTGCCAACCTCTGGGCTAGTAGTGGAGAGCTCAACCATTTGTGATAGGAAACCAATTAAGTGAATAGATACTTTCATCAAAAATAAAATAGCCATTACATCTTTCTAGATGGTAAAAATTTATTTAGTAGGACATAGAATATTTTAAAAGCACAAAATGTTTCGATGTGGCAATTTATATGGATACTCATAGACAAGACAGAAATTAAATAAAGCAAAAACGTGAACTATGTTTAACTATTTAATTGTACGCATGTTTATTGTCTTTCTTCCCAACTACCCTTTGGACTCTAACTCAAATAGGACAAGGGATTTGAGGATCTAACTCACTCCCTTATTCCCAAATTCCTGTCGGCATGCCTGGCATGTCCTCAACACTTAATGTATTTGTAAAATAAGAGGGTTCTCATGAATAGATAGACAAAATGTGCTCTACACACACAATGAAATATTACTCAGCCATAAAGAAGGATGAAGTCCTGATGCACGGATGAACCTTGCAAACATTATGCCGAGACAAATAGGTCAGCCACAAAGGACAAATATTGTATGATCTCATTTACATGAAACAAGCAAATATATAGAAACAAAGATTATTAACGGTTACCAGGGGAGGGAGCTCTGGTGGCTCAGTGGTTAAGAGCTTGGCTGCTAACCAAAAGGCTGGCAGTTGGAATCCGTCAGCTGCTCCTTGGAAACCCTCTTGGGCAGTTCTACTCTGTCCTATAGGGTTGCTGGAGGGCAACGGGTTTGGTTTGGTTTAGGGGAGGGAAGGAGGGGCAGATGGGGAGTTTATGTTAACGGTGGTAGAATCTTTCGGAAAAGGACAGTGATAATGGAGGCACAAACTGAAGCGTATCATCAACATCATTGAATTGTAAATGTGGAAGTTGTATTGGTAAATGCTTTGGTGTGTGTATTTCCACAATTTAAAATAAAAAGGTTTATTTACCAGTTTCTCCTGTATGTTCCACGTTTCTACAGAACTCTTGGACTAATGTTACAACAAATAAGTTAAGAGAACATTTAAGCAGGAAAAGCAAAGTTCTCTCTACCATACCCATTGCTGTGGAGTCAGTTGTGACCTGCCCCATAAGGTTTCTAAGTCTGAAATCTTTACAGAAGCTGACTGCCACATCTTTCTCCCTCAAAGGGACTGGTGGGTTCAAACCACCAACCTTTTGACCCTTCGGTTAGCAGCCAAGTGCTTAACCACAGTGCCACCAGGGCTTCTGTTTCTACCATAAAAAAAAAAAAAAAAAAAAAAAATACCCGTTGCCGTTGAGTGAATTCCGACTCATAGAGGCCATATAGAAGAACAGAAAATCAAATTCAGGGAAGAGGCGATGGGAAGGCAAAAGGCCCCAGGAGAGCAGAGAGTGGGTGTGGCCAGACGCCAATCCATTCAAAGTTTTCAAATCTGAAAGATCCCTGGATGTATAAAAGAGCTTGGAGCCAAGGTGCACACCCTCTTTGCCTGAGGATTGCAAGTTTGCACTTACCGAAGTAAGTATTTGCTCCTTTTGATCTTCACCCCATTTCCATCTTGATCAGTTTCATCTGGCCTGGGTTTGACACTGTCACTTTGTGTTCTAAAATCCCCAGCGTTTTCTCTCTGTTATAGGTCCCCATGGTCTCTGGCCTTGAACTCCACACATTGATTCGCAAGTTGCTCTTTTCCCATACCTTAGCCTTAAACTCTTCTCCATGAGTCCACCTATGTCCTCCATCACACTTTTTCAGCTGTCCTGGTCTCTACACACCTTGGGCAGCAACTAGGCGGGTATGGCAGCCCAGTCCCCCACATGTGATTATCAAGAGTCTGATCTTAAGACCCAGGAGGCCCGGTGGTGCATTGGTTGAGTGTGTGGCTGCTAACCAGAAAGTCGGCTGTTCAAACCCACCCAGTGGCCCTGCTGCAGGTAAGTCCTGACGATCTGCTTCTGTAGAGATTACAGCCAAGAAAACCTTGTCAAGTAGTTTGTTACTTAATTTTTTATTGTGCTTTAGGTAGAAGCTTGGTAAGCAAATTAATTTCCTATTGGACAGTTCCATGACATTGGTTGCATTCCCCACAATGTGTCAGCACCCTGCCCATTTCTGCCATGGGTTCCCAGTTTCCTTTCCTCCAATTTTCTATACCTTCCTGCCTTCTCATCTTTGCTTTTGACAAGTGTTGCCCTTTTGATCTCGTATAATTGATGTTCCAAGGCAATTGTTTATATTATTGGCCTATCTGTTTGGCCTATGAAGCAGTTTTACTCTAACAGACAGGATTGCCATGTACTGGAATCCACTCACAGTAATGTGTTTGGGTGTTTTTTTCTTTTTTTTTTTTTTTTGTTAGATTCACTCTTTTGAGTTAAGCTGAGCTTGTTATTAATGTCCAAAATAATTCAAATACTGATCAAAGACCTGCCATGTATATAGCTGGAATTTTCTGATCTTTAAAATAACTATGTCAGTTGCTACTCATGGCTACTCCACGTGTATCATAAGGTGTGATTTTTCAGAAGTAGATCACCAGGCTTTGGAGCCCCTTCTGAGGTGGATTTGAAACAGCAATTTTTTTTTTTTTTTTGTGCTTTAAGGGAAAGTTTACAATTCAAGTCAGTTTCTCGTGCAAAAATTTATACACACATTATGTGACCCTAGTTGCTCTCCCTATACTGTGACAGCACACCACTCCTTTCCACCCTGGATTTCCCTTGTCCATTCAACCAGCTCTTGACCCTCTCTGCCTTCTTATCTCACCTCCAGACAGGAGCTGCCTATTTAGACTCATTTATCTGCTTAAGCTAAGAAGCACACTCTTCGTGAGAATCATTTTATTCCATACTCCAGTCTAATCTTTGTCTGAAGAGTTGGCTTGAGAATGGTTTCAGCTCTGGGCCAACAGAGTCTGAGGGCCAGGTTTTCCAGGGTCCATCCAGTATCAGTCCAGCCATTAAGTCTGGTCTTTTTACTAGAATTTGAGTTCTGCACCCCACTTTAATCTTGCTCCGTCAGGGACTCTCGTGTTCCCTGTCAGGGCAGCCATTGGTTGTAGCCAGGCACCATCTAGTTCTTCTGCTCTCAGACTGGTGGAGTCTCTGGTTTTTGTGGCCCTTTCTGTCTCTTGGGCTAATATTTGCCTTGTGTCTTTGGTGTTCTTCATTCTTCTTTATTCCAGGTTGGTTGGGACCATCTTAGATGGCTGCTAGCTTTTAAGACTCCAGACGCCACTCACCAAAGTGGGATGCAGAACATTTTCTTAATAAACTTTGTTCTGCCAGTTGACCTAAATGTCCCCTGAAACCATGGTCCCCAGACTCCTGCCCCTGCTACTCTGTCCCTTAAGGTGTTTGCTTATATCCAGGAAACTTCTTAGCTTTTGGTTTAGTTAATATCTAGTTAGTAAATAACCCTCCCCCTCCCCCCCCACTCTCATAATCATCAAAGAATGTTTTCTTGAGTTCTTATAATAGTAGTCTTATACAATATTTGTCCTTTTGCAACTAAATTCACTTAGCATAATGCCTTCCAGAATCCTCCATATTATGTTTCACAGATTTATTGTTTATCCATTGCGTAGTATTCCGTTGTGTGACTACCATAGTTTGTTCATCCATTCGTCTGTTGATGGGCACCTAGGTTGTTTCCAGCTTGCAATGAACATATGTGTGCATATATCTATATCTTATTTCTCTAGAATATATTCCAAGGAGAGGGATTGCTGGATCGTATGGTACTTCTATTCCTAGCTTTTTAAGGAAGCAGCAAATCGGATTGCCAAAGTGGTTTGTCATTTTACCCTCCCACCAAACCGTGTATAAGTGTTCCATTCTCTCTACAACCTCTCCAACATTTAATCTGTAGATCGCTTTGGGTAGAATTGACATTTTCACAATGTTGGGTCTTCCTATCCATGAGCAAGGTATGTTCTTCCACTGATGCAGGTCTCTTCTGGTTTCTTGCGGGAGTGTCTTGTAGTTTTCATTGTATAGGGCTTTTACATCTCTGGTTTGATTGAGTCCTAAGTATTTTATCTTCTTGGGGGCTATTGTAATGGTATTGATTTGGTGATTACTCTTCGAATGAACCTCCAAACTTTATGGTTATTAGCCCAGTGGTTAACAATTTGTGCCACTCAGGGACACTTTTTCTGATCCTACAAAACAACAAAAAACCTGTTGCCATCTAGTCAATTATGACTCAAAGCGACCCTATAGGACAGAGTAGAACTGCCACAAAGGGTTTCCAAGGCTATAAATGTATATGGAAGCAGACTAAATAACATCTCCCGTGGAGCAGGCTGATGGGTTTTTGAAGCATTGTCCTCTCCGTTGGTAGCCGAGTGCTTAACCACTGCGCCACCAGGATTCCCTTTCTGTTGCCACTCACCTGCATTTCTTTTCCTTCTATCTAAGCTGGGGAGAGCACCTGGGCTCCCTAGATGGGCTTTCCAAGACCTGTTGTGTCGATTCCGACACACAGCAACCTCTAGTGACAGTAGAACTGCTCTATAGGGTTTTCTTGGCTGTAATCTTAATGGAAGCAGTTGCCAGATCTTTCTCCCACAGAACTGCCGTGTGGGTTAGTACCTAAAACCTTTCAGGTAGTAGCCAAGTGTTTAACCACTGTCATTAGGATTCTTATTCTTACAAGAACCCTTTGCTGTCCAGTCGATTCCAACTTATAGTGACCCTGTAGGAGTAGAACTGCCCCACAGGGTTTCTAAGGAGCAGCTGGGGGACTCAAACTGCCAACCTCAGAAACTGGCTTTAGAGAGGACCCCCTTAAGCCAGGCTTCAAGACTTCTCTGATTAGGAGATACATTTAAGTAACAAACCTCATGGCAGGTACATGGGTGAGAGGGTCACTAGGTGGTTATCAGGGCTGAACTGTTAACTGAAAGGAAGTTCAAGTCCACTCAGAAGCTCCTCAAAAGAAAGGTCTCATGATATAATGTGAAAACGCAGCCATTGAAAACCCTATGGAGTGCAGTTCTACCCTGACACACATGGGGGCGCCTTGAGTTGGAGTCAACTACAACTGGTTTAACATGGGTGAGTCACGGATCAGTGCTATAGGTCCCATATGTCTTGAGTCTCTGGTCACATTGGAGGTTTTAGTTTGGCCATCGTAATTGCTAAGAAAAATGTAGTTGAGGTTGGAGGCTACAATTTTGTCCATATACAGTGAGCAATGAGTGGAGGATTTAGCCTTTATCTATTGGATCTTTTTCATTTTTTTTATCAGTAATTTTGATAATTGAATTTGTTTTCCCATGATGCCATAGACTCCCACTCTTAATTCCTTAAGGCCTAAAGTGATGCAGTTCCCTCTGTCATCTTATTTCCTCAAGAGTTCCGCACCACACTGCCAAGCCTATTTCTTATACACAATTTTCTATATATATGTGTTATATATATATATATATGTATATAATGTAACTTAAGCATTACTTTTGTGTTTTGGTAAAAAAAAAAATTAAGCTCACACTCTTTAATAAGAGTGAAGACTTTCTTGGGTTTATCTCACATGGAAGGATAGTTGGATTTTATGAAGAAGGGTAGGGGAACAGACAAAGGTATTTAGGAAGCCTAATATAGTGGTGGGGCCTTGGTGGGGCAGCAGTTAAGAGCTACAGCTGCTAATCAGCTGTAGGTCTGGGGTTTGCATCCTTGGAAACCCTATGAGGCAAGGCAGTTCTACTCTGTCTAGAGGATCACTGTGAGTCGGAATGAACTCCACGGCAACGTTGTTGTTTTTTTTTTATATAGTGGTGGAAGGAGCAATGGTGAAGTGCTTGACTGCTAACCAACGAAAGGTTGGTGGTTCCAACCCACCCAGCTGCTCTTAAAGATTACAGCCAAGAAAACCCTGTGGGGCAATTCGACGCTGTCACGTGGGGGTCCCTTGAGTCGGAATCAACTCCAGGGCATTGGGTTTAGTTTATTGCAGTGTGGAGTAGGGGTGGGTGAGGACATAACAGGACACTCTTTCAGTTAAGGTTTGCATGATTTAGGAGAATTGCAGAGAATCCCCTTTTTCAGTGCCATTCTCTACCCATCCTTTACTGAAGGCATTCTTAAACTTTTTCCTCATTCCCTCCGGTAGTATCAGAAATGTGCTTCTAGATTCCGGGAATTGGAGGCCACCGATGTGGAGTGGCTGACTGCAGGCAAAGCAAGATTCTCAGTCCTGTGACACTCAGCCCTGGGGGCACTTTCTGGTGTTGGAATCGAAAGTGCTGTCATAGTTGAGTATCACTGTCTGAGGAGAGTCATTGACATGATTGTCATCACGGAGCGCCCCCTGGTGACACTACAGGTAATTGCTGCAGTATTTTCCCAGCTTGCGCTAAACCCGTTACCATGGAGTCGATTCCGACTCAGCGACCCTATAGGACAGTAGAACTGCCCATAGGGTTTCCAAGGAGCAGCTGATGGATTCGAACTGCCAATCTTTTGGTAAGCAGCCATGTTCTTAACAACTGTGCCACCAAGAGCACAAAAATCCCTTAGACTCTAGCTCTTAAGTAAATAACCCAGGTTTTCCTGGGTATACAGTCTGGGCACTCATGGTGAAGCCAGGCCACCCTTTGATTCTTGGAAGAGCTGCAGTGTGTTTTATTTCCCAGCCTGTCCTGTGTTTAAGATGTCAAACCATAGAAATGTCTAATGGAATCCCTTGCATAGTCGGCAATAATTTTTAATTTCTGGAGTTAATCCTAAAAGGGCCCTGGTAGAGCGATGGTTCAACTCTCAACTGCTAACCAAAAGGTTGGCAGATGGAGCCCACCAGCCACTCTTGGACTAAAAGACCTGGTAATCTGCTGTTGTAAAGAGTACAGCCTTGGGAAACCCTGTGGGGCAGTTCTACGTTGTCATATGAGTTAGATGGCAAACAACAACCCTCAAATGGCAGTGGTGGCACAAAAGGTAGAATTTTCACAGTACAGGTAGAAGACCAGAGTTCCATTCCTGGCCAGTGCACCTGTAAGTGGCGCCTTGCATGTTAAGTTGAACAGGTTTTTGGTGGAGCTCCAGAGTAAAACTTGAAAGGCCTGGCAGGCAGTCTACTGAAAATCTGCCAATGAAATCAGCTTGTGCACAAGTCACCACAAATCAGACCTGGCTTGATGGTTGCTTAGAAACTGACAACTTTGTATATAGTACTCACTGTCCAGCCATAATGAAATTGAAGTTGAATAGTTTAGCCCAGTCAGTGGCCAAGCATTAAACCACTGCCCCAGCAGGGGTCCTGGTTGCAGCTAAGCACACTTAATTTGGATCTGCCTCACCAAAACATGCTATTTTCATTGTCAAACATGTAACAACATTGTTACCATTTCAACATTCCTCCTGTGCAATTGAGTGGCATTAATTTATGTTCTTCATGGGTAACCATCACTTGTATTCATCCCCTAATTTTTTCTTAAGAAGTACAGCTCCTTAGAAGCAAGGATGGTAACACTTTGTCTCACTTTAGACATGCTATCAGGAGGGACTAGTCCCGCAAGAAGTACATCATGCTTGGTAAAGAAGACGGTCAGTGAAAAAGAGCAAGACCTCAACGAGATTGACACAGTGGCTGCAAGAATAGGCTAAAAACAATTGTGAGGATGGTGTAGGATCAGACAGTGTTATCTTGTACATGGGGTTGCAGAGAGTTGGAACTGACTTGATGGCACTTAACAACAATCAGATTCTACATTTGTTCTCAAGGAAATGGAATTTGTAGCAGATGAGAACTATGCAAAACAAATGTACAATGACTCTGGGGCTTATTCAATGGCTTCTGCATAATTCATTTATTTCTTCCATTATACAAAAAGGTATATACTATTGCACCGGGTACCGTGATGCGGTTATGTTTGAGGTTAGCATAGCTGTTTTATATCCCAAGGTCTCATGCAAGCATTTATTCTGACATTGTATTTGGAATGTGGAAGATTGCAAAACCGCATCTTAAGTCATTTTGAAGAAGTTGGAAGAGAATGCTCAGCCTGGGCTTCTCAAAACTGGGGCACTCTCCCTTATCTAGTAGGAAAGTGCTCCCACTTTTGGGAATCTTTGTTTCGAGAAAAAAACATGGACCAGCCTCCAGCAGGGAGAATGATGGAATGATCTGGGAAATCAGCCTGCCTCATTGCTTCTCTTAACATTGGACCACATGGACTTGGATTTTGGTCTGGTCTTACCCTTGGCCCCTCTAGCCTACATTCATTTTTGAGTTGTGCCACGTGAGCAAATGAAGCTTGACTCCATCAACATTGTTAAGGTTGATTCTACTTTGAGGAAGCAGCTTTTCCCCAGTTGTATTTTGAGTGTCTTCCAACCTGAGGGGCTCATCTTCTGGCAGAATGTCGGACAATGCTACACTGCTATTCTTAATAAGGTTTTTTTTTTTTTATTTGTGCTTTAGGTGAAAGTTTACAGCTCAAGTTAATTTTTTTCTTATTCAAGAATTTATACACATATTTTGACATTGGTTGCAATCCCCAAAATGTGACAGCATGTCCCCCATTCCATCCCAGGTTCCCTGTGTCCATTCATCCAGTTCTGTCCCTTCCTGCCTTCTCGTCCTGCTTTTTGTTGGTCTCATATTTGAACTAAGCAGCATGTTCCTCGTGTAATTTTTGGCTTAATGGGCCTGTCTAATCTTTGTGTGAAAAGTGGGCTCTGGTGATGGTATCAGTTCTGGGTTAGCAGATCGTTTTGGGGCCTCGCCAGTCTTTCAGCAAGTAACTCTTTTATGTGAATTTGAATTCTGTTATACATTTTTTCCAGGTTCTTCCTAGTCTGTCTTATAGTCTGGACACTTCACTGAGACCCGTCCACCATTGTTGACCCTGTTGGTATTTGAATGTGGGTGGCGTAGCTTCCAGTATCAACAGCAGCACACAAGCCACCACAGTAAGACAAACTGACATACCTGGGCCGTTGCCATCCAGTTGATTCTGACTCACAGTGACCCTATAGGATGGTAGAACTGACCCGTAGGGTTTCTAAGGAGCTGCTGGTGGAATCAAACTGCCCGTCTTCTGGTTAGCAGCCATAGCTCATAACCACCGCACCACTAGGGGTCGCTAAAAGTTGGAATCGACTGAATGACACATAACCCTTTAGCTATCATCCATTCACCCTTCCTTACCCATCCAGCCCCCCAAGCCCAAAGCACCAACTAATATATAGATTGTGTGTTCTGGATATATCCTATAACTGGAATAGTAATAAGGTTTTTTTGTGCCTGGCTTCTTGTACTTAATGTGGGTTTTCAAGTTTCATCCATGTATTAGTACATAATTTTTACAGCCTAATAGTACTTTGTTACGAATGTACCATATTAACGGCTATATTTCCCTTTAAGCACTGCTTAAACTGCATCCCATAATTACTAAATGTTTTCAAAAGTATTTTATAATTTCCCAGTTTCTCTTTTCAATCCAGTGGTTACTTTGGATTGTATAATTTTCCACATTCTGTTCGCCAACATCCACTGATTGCCAGAGAATATCCTTGACGTTTCTCCCTTTGAAAATCAACCTTTTGTTTTATGGACTACCTGGGAGAATATTCCCATTGTCTTTGAGAAGAACATCTGTTCTTATTGGTTGCTTGTTCTGTAAGAAGTTATGCCTACCTGGTTTGTAGTGCTGTACAAGTCTTCTCTTTTTCGGTCTTATGT
Organism: Trichechus manatus latirostris; assembly: GCF_000243295.1. Classification (NCBI taxonomy): domain Eukaryota; kingdom Metazoa; phylum Chordata; class Mammalia; order Sirenia; family Trichechidae; genus Trichechus; species Trichechus manatus. The sequence continues at coordinate 9,237,238 of NW_004444023.1, forward strand.
CTTGTTCTCTGAATTGTTGGGTGAATTTTCAAATTCTCTCACGCAGTAGGTTTCCACTTGGAGGCAGCCTCAGATGACCCATAGAAGAGTCTGAAGTTGTGCGGAACAAAGACAGAAGTGACGGAACAAAGCCAGAAGTGACATTTTTGGAAGATGGCATGTGGTTTCCTCTGGCAATCCTTTGAGGAAGAAACTCTGGCTGTGATTTCAAGCTGGGGGTGCTTTCTGTGTTTAAGAAAGGAAGGCACTCCCATCGCTTGAACTTCACAACTGGAGACAAACCATTGAAGAATATTGATGGCAACGTTAAAAACTCACAGGGGACTTTGGAAGCATTTCTCCTTTTTAAACCCTTTAACCGGCCACTAGCTCTGCGTTTATATATTGTATGTATGAGACCTGGGTGTTTAGCACCCCCAGCACACAAGTCTCCCAGGTTCACATCCTGACTGTACTTCTGTGTCCTTAACCCTTCTGCCTCAGTTTCTTTGAAAATACCCCTCTAAGGTAATCATGAGAATTCAGTGAGTAAGAATTCCTAACACATAGCAAAGCTCTCCTGCCACCCCCCGCCCCGACCCCTGCCCCGGTTGAATCCAATCGATTCTGACTCATGCTGATTCCATGTGTTAGAGAACTGCTCTGTAGTTATCTTGGCTGTCATCTTTTTATGGAAGCAGTTTGCCAGGCCTTATATCACCAGGAAACCTGGGTGGGTTCCAACCATCAGCCTTTAGGTTAGCCGATTGGAAACCCCTCTGCCACCCAGGCTCCTTTTAGAAAAGCTCCCGGAAACCCCATATGACAAAGAACCGTAATGTTTAAGAACGCAGATCTCTAGGAATCTCTCCTGTGGAGCCACTGGGTGGGTTCCAGGGGCCCTGGGAAAACTTGAGTATTTATTTCATTTCCACATTTGTGACTTTGCCTAATTTATTGGATTTATGATTTCATGCCCTTTTGGCATGAGAACAGGCTTTGCATTTCTACCCCATTAAAGTTATTGAGGGTTGTGTTATGGCCCAGTCTGGTTTATTCTGGAACATTCCATGTGATTGAATAGCGTGCATATTCATAAGAACCTTGAGATATTCCATCTGACTGCCCCCACCTCACCATGAACCATGCACTGTAGTTCCAGAGATGACTCTCCTAGTCCCTCTCCCGGTTCTCTAGGAATCCTGTCTACTTCTAGGAGACAAGCAAGAGGTCCAATAGATGATGCATCTTCTTTTTGGGCCAAAAATGCTAAGATTGTCACTTGGTCACAAAGTCACAGGAACCTAAAATGGTTTCCATGACATGCTGTATTTGGAGCTGTTGCCCAGTTTGCGACCTAGCAGCTGAAAGGACCCCTTCTGTTATATCAAGATCTTTTCAGTTAGATCACCTGAAAGTAAACTTTTATTAGATTTATTAGATTTTTAACAAGTGTATACTTATTCTATGTTTTGGAAAGAAGTTTATTTGAATGTGTTGGAGTCCTGTTGAAGGAGGCAAATTAATGCTTGGCTGAATTTGTTTTTCTTTAATTCTGTGGTGAAACATTCAAAGCTTAAAATCCAAGGAGAGTTCCCAACTGGATGGAACCAGGCTTGGACATCAGCAAGAAGACCTGCTCATGCTATGATCCTCAAGTTGGAAGCACTTTCTGTTTCTGAAGGGGGAAAGTGCTTCCCTTTTGAGTGTCACCGTTGTGAGAAAAGCCATCTTGAAATCAGCTCTGATATTGGATATAATATTTATAGTATTCACATGTCTAACATAGTTACATGCAAATTTTAGCAAGAGACTACCTTATCTGTAAAAATTGTCTTGGCTGAAATTTTATTCTTTCTATGCTTTGTCATTTCCTCTCAACCATATTTTGGAGCTATGCTGGTGTTTTGCAGGAAGGATGAAGTGGGTTGATTATCAAATCCATCTACCCTTATCCCTTACCCTGACAAAAACTTCGGGTGTTGGTGTTGACTGATTTCTCACTGTGCTGTTCCTCCATTTCTCCTTTCTACAGGTGAGCACGACTACGTACCCATGGAGTGCTCAAATGAGCAGAAACGCAGCACCTGGAACTGGGACTGGTACTAAGTAAGAACTTAGTAGGATCTCAAATGTTGGCTATAGAGAACATGACCAATGGTGAAGATCTCAGGGACTGGGTAATTTTGTTATCGTGGCAAATTATATATAACATGTCAATTCAACAATTTTCCATGTACAATTCAGTAACATTAGTTATACGTTATATTAATTATACATTGTGTTGTGCAACCATCACTCTTCATTTCCAAACTGCTCCACCTTTAACAAAAGCTAAGGTTACTGGGTATTTTTGGACAAAGTGAATTCCCAGCCCAAATATTAACTGAATGTGTGGTTGGGCACATCCTGGTCATTTCCTCAGACCAGCTTGGTCCCAGCATCCACTTGTGACTGGTTTTAATTCAATTGTGCAACCTAGGACACTCAAGCATTGGGACATTTTTCTGCAATCTGTCGAGAAGTGCTTCCATATTTGAGACTCTGTCCTGGTGGCTGGTATTGGAATTCTACGGATAATTTACTCATTTAGGGAATGGGCTTTGCAGCCCAAAGATAAAAGGTCCCAGTGACCTGCTGGAGTGGAGATGCAAATACTGTTTCATTGCAGTTCTGATGTGTGATGCTGTAACTTGCCAATTTTGTATCTAACCTTACAAAATTCCTCAGTGAAATTTCCTATCCTCCAGCCTCATGGTTCCTACCGAGCCCTGCTAACATCCCTTTAGTGAGCTAAATAAAATCTGATGTTTTTATGCATGTGAGTCATTTTCATCTTTTTCAAAAATTGTGTTGTTCCCATTCTGCAGAAGTTGTTCAGTGACATTGGCTACATTTTTTCACAATGTGTCAACATCTTCACTAGTTCCCATCTGGTTGTTCCATTCCCAATACTTAATTTCCCTGCTCCTTTACCTTCTCATCATTGTTTTAAATTTGTTTTAAGGATCATGGTACCTATGGGTGACATTATGTGGGTGATTTTTGTAGCCAATTTGTTTAGCTACAAAGGTTAGTTTCAGCTTACGGTTTGAATCTCAGGGGCATAGTCTCAGTTGTTGCTGCTTGCATTATTGACCTTATCTTTGTAATCTTACTGACAAAGTCCACTGACCCTTGTATTGGTCGTATTTACTAGCCACACTGGAGCAGCACTTCCCACTGTCACCTCACAGGACTCTCCTGCCACCTACCTGCAGTAGCCCCTCCCCATCACCTTATTCCAGTCCCTCTTTGTCACAGTGGGGTAGAATTTCACAGCCAGCTTCTGATAGCAGCTGAATCCACTGTCCACAGCACTAGGATGGCTGTGGTCACAGCACGCTTCCTCCCCGGCTCCTAACCTCCATAGCATTTATGAATGTACACTTTAGAGGAAGATATTTGAATTGTGGCACAGTGGTTAAAGCACTCAGCTGCTAACCGGAAGGAGACTGACAGTCTAGTTAAAGACTACAGCCTAGGAAACTAGGAGGTAATTTTGCTGTCACATACAGTCGTTGAGGCGGAATCAACAAGAGAGGTTTATATACAGAATAATCGGCAAAGCTAAGCACTGCGGAATCAGTTTACGGATTAAGAACTCCAGAGACCATCAGTCGCAAAATTACGCGAGGCGTCAATGAAGTTAGAACTGGAGAAAAAGGGAAGGCTGGGTAGTGACAAGTATAAGGAATGTATGTTTTGGAGGGGAGTTACTGGTTGGTACAAACAGCTAATGCACTCAGCTGCTAACCAAACAGTTGGCTGTTGAGTCCTTCCCAGAGTCTCCTTGGAAGAAAGGGCTGGCAATCTACCTCTGAAAAATCAGCCATTGGAGCGCAGATCTACTCCGACACAAGTGGATGGCAACTGGTTTTCTTCCTCTGGGGACCTCTCTGTACCACTTGCCTCAGGAGGGTCTCTTGCTGTGGGATCCCCCCCTGCATGCAGGTTATGAATGGGTTGGCCTCAATAGCTTGTTCAGCTCTGATCTCCCTTGAACTCTACACTAACAACCTTCCCTCAGGTCAGATAGAACTATTCCAGCCACCCCTGAGGCCCCTTCATGCATCTCATGCAAATCACGACCCCCTCCCTCCAAAAGCAGTCACATGACTTCAGTAGTCATCTCTTCTATGTGTCTCTGGTTTCATCAGGCAAGTGTGCATTCGCAGGCAACCGTGTTTGGTCCTGTCCGTTTAAAAAAATTCAATATTTCTTGTAATGTGTTTTAATCTCTTAGTGCCTCTCTATCCTGGTCCTGGGCCATCCCATGATGGATTGGGGATGGGACCATTGTGACCCATAGGATTTTCATTGACTGACTTTTGGTAGTAGATCACCAGGCTTTTTTTTTCCCCGAGTCCATCTTAGTCTGGAAGCTCCTCTGAAACCTGTTCAGCATCATAGCAACACGCAAGCCTCCACTGACGCACGGGCGCTGCACATGTGTCCCAGGGGCCGAGACTGGAACCTGCGCCTCCGGCATAAAAAACCCGTTTCCGTGGAGTCGATTCCGTTCATAGCGACCCTACAGGACAAGAATGGAACTGTCTCATAAGGTTTACAAGGAGCGTCTGGTGGATTCAAACTGCCAACCTTTGGTTAGCAGCCGAGCTCTTTACCACTGCACTCCACGGGGCTAGCGTATAGGAGGCAAGAATTCTACCACTGAGCCGCCGCTGCCCCCTAAAGTCCTCTTAGCCAGAGAAATATTTGTGTTTTGAAAAGAATTCTCAGATCTTGCTGCAGAATATATCTCAGAGAGGCTGGAGTGGAGGCAGGGTGAGCACATCTGATGCTGATCTGTCATCCAGGTGAGGTGTGATGCCTCCTCTCCATCAAAGTCGAGGAGGCAGCCAGATCTACCTAAGTGTTTGCACTGTGGATATTTTAGGAGGTGGAATCACGAGAACTCTGAGTTTAAATAGACGTGGGATGGTAGAGGACAGAGAGGGGTCCAGTGGTGTGGATGTGTATTCAAAAAGTCTAATGGACGCAGATCAATAACCCATATTTGAGCTGAAACTCAAATTAGCTTCACCCTGAAGTGCTGCAGGCAACGTACACGCAGCGATTAACAAGAAATGTGCTTTTCCAGCTCGGTCACCAGGGAGCGCCATGAGCTAGGCCACTTGGGGCAAAGCTGAGACTCCCGGCAAACGTTTCCTTGTACTTGCCACTAGAGGGACAGACGCGAAAAAAAACGCAGATATGAAGACTGTATTGTGTGGCTATTTGAGAACGCTTCTGCCAGAGTCCTGGGTTAAAAACCCGACACCACCACTAGTCAAGGACAAAAAAAAAAAAGCTGCCCTCGAGTAGACTCCTACTTATGCGACCGCTGCCTTTAAGATCTATCTCTCTGTGTCATTTTCTCCATTTACAAAATTTGGCCTTTTTTACAGTGTTTATAAATAATAAAAAACAGCCCCATGGCTTCCAGTTTGACTAGATGACCTTTGCTACTCATTTCCCGTGTAACCCCTGTCCTGAAACTGGGGTCTGTAGAACGTGGAATGGCCCAGGAGGAAGTCAAAAACAAAAGAGTTCCTAAAATGAGTCTGGAGAAAGAATGCAGTCACACAGGTTTTTTTTGTTTGTTTGTTTTTTCCTTCCCCTCCGGGAACCCTTCAGGATGCTAAGATGCAACAGCATGAATTTCCAAGAGGGAAAATGTAGGATACAGCCTTTCCCAACGGTTATTTATTTATTTTTTTAATTCTACTTTCCAGTAAATAAGTGGATGCATTTGATTAAGTTCAGTAGTTTGCAAAATTTCAAAATAACTTTTAAAAGATAGAAATTGGAAAGTCCTACTCTTCAAGGCACTAGGTGTTTACCTGCAGGGCCTATATTTGTTTGTAGAAAAACACCAATAAACAAACCTGTTGCCTTGGAGTCAATTCTGACTCATAGCCACCCTATAGGACAGAGCAGAACTGCCCCATAGAGTTTTCAAGGAGCCCCTGGTGGACTTGAACTCCCTTGATGAGATGGACTGACCCAGTGGCTGCAACAATGGGCTCCAACATAACGATTGTGAGGATGGCATAGGACAGGACAGTGTTTCATTCTGTTCTACATAGGGTCACTATGAGTCTGAACCAACTTGATGGCACTTAACAACACCTCATCTTGTCCTTGCCGCTCCCTATTGCTTTATCTATGACATCTCTCACTCAAGCTGCATTCTCGGAGAGAGGATTTAAGAACTGCCCAGGCCCCAGGCCCTCTCTTAGACAATTCCACCCTATGTTGGTTCATTCAATCATTCACCAAATAGAAAAGTCATTGCAGGCAGTGTTTCGTGGTGTTGTACATAGGGTGGCTATGAGTTGGAGCACACTCCTAGGCAGCTAACAACAGCAACAAGTGCTGAGGACCCAGAGCCAACAGAATAGCCCTTATTCTTATTAAGTTTTCTATTTTGTTGTTGTTGGTGGGAAGTCAACAAACAAATTGCCAGAGACAAAAACCCAACAAGGAAGAAAACCGGTTTTATTCTCGCTTTTGCAACAGAGAGGAAACCCTGGGTGGTGCACAGGTTAACACGCTCCGCTGCTCACTGAAAGGTTGGAGGTTGAGAGGCCTGGCAATCTGCTTCTAAAAAAATCAGCCACCGAAAACTCTATGGAGCATGGTTCTACTCTGAAACTCATAGTGTCGCAATAGGGAGAGTGCCCCAGATCCAAAGGTCACAGCATGTCAGCAAGATGGTTTTCCCTTAGAATGTTTTAGGAAAGAGCAGACAAGTTTTAGGTGGGGTGATTAACAGCTGGGATGGTTTTTGTAATCAGAGGAAGCCTCAGTCAGTCAACTGAACGGGAAATGCTTATCTCTGGGTCTACCTAGTTTCAGGGTTCTAGTCTAGGCTAGTCATTTGTGAGAAAAATAGGAGTTGGAGGGTCTGTGTCTGGGCTTGTCAGTGGATTCAGGCAAAAGGCGAAAGGTCAGTGTTTGGCCTGGTCACATAAAAAACAAATCCTGACTTGGACAGGGAGAAGCTTTATTCAGAAAGGAGTCCTAGTGGCGCAGTGGTTAAGAGCTATGGCTGCTAACCAAAAGGTCGGCAGTTTGAATCCACCAGCTGCTCCTTGGAAACCCTATGGAGCAGTTCTACAGTGTTCTGTAGGGTTGCTATGAGTTGGAATCAACTCAACTGCAACAAGTTTGGTTTGGTTATTCAGAAAGAGAAGGGCGAAAGAAAGAAGAGTTGTTGTAGTGGGGGAGGGGAGCTGCATATGATCTGCCCATATGATCTGCAAGTGTGTCAATGACTTAGGGGAAAAGCATTTTCTTTTATAGAGACAGAGTAGACAAGGATAGAAAAAACCCAGATGTAGGGAAGTGGGATGAAAGGGGGACTTCATCGGATAGTCAATCGCAATGTTTTACCCTGAGGTCAGCCTATTCTCCCGGAGGGGCCCTTAACGAGGGGTAGTGTGTTAGCTACTGTGGTGGCTTCCATGTTGCTGCGATGTTGGAAGATTCTATGCTGCCAGTATTTCAAATAACAGCAGGGTCACCAATGGTGGACAGGTATCAGTGGAACTTCCAGACTAAGACAGATTAGGAAGAAAGCCCTGGAAATCTACTTTCAAATATCAGCCAATGAAAATCCTATGGGTTATACAGAATATTGTCCAATATAGTGCTGGAAGATGTGCTGCCTAAGTTGGAAGGCACTCAAGATACACAGTGGCCGAAAAAATGGACTCAAGAGTACCAGCAATGGCGAAGATGGTGTAGGACTGGGCAACGTTAAACGTTTTGTTGCACGTTGGGTCGCCATGAGTCAGAGCCAACTCAGTGACAACTAACAAGAACAGTATGTTGGCTCAGGCTGAGGGTGGGCCAAAGTTTAGGGACTTGGGGAAGGAAAGCAGCTTAATCACGGTTTGGTAAACAAGCACTTTGTTTCTGATTGGTGAGGCCAGGAATGGGAATTTGGAAGATCAGTGTCTGGCCTTGTTTGTCATAGTTAAACAAAGGGGCATCATAAGTCTTATCTAAGCCCTATGGAAAGGGTGGTTTTTTGTCATATGTAAGCCCTTTTCCTTAAGACAAAGGATAGAGGGATTTCCTTAAGCATCCTTATTTTCCAGTATCACTGGATTCAGGTAAAATTCACCCTTAACAGCCTTGTCACAGGTAAACAAGGGAGTCCTTCCTAGGCCCTCTATGGGCTTCCTGAGAATAAGTCTTATCTGGGTCATTAGGAGAAGGGTGGTTCCTTGCAGTAAACCCTTTCCTGGAACACAAAAGAGTGGGTAGGATTTCTTTACCATATCTGTTTTCTGGGCTCAGGTGAAGTCCAACATTGTTAGAATTAGGACAAAAGATATATCAGATGCTGATGAGGGTTGTAAAGAAAAATATAGCAGTGTAAGGGCATGGTGAGAGGACCCAGGTGGCGCAGTGGTTAAGCTCTCAGGAACTGACTGGAAGGTCAGCAGTTAGAACACACCGGCTGCTCTGCAGGAGAAAGACGTGGCAGTCTGCTTCCATATTTACAGCCTTAGCTACCCTACGGGGCAGTTCTGCTCTGTCCTATAGGGTGGCTATGAGTCAGAATCAACTCGATGGCAGTGGGTTTCTGTTTTTTGGAAGGAGATGGGTGTGGTGGGAAAGGTGCTATTAATCTTGTGGCCATGAGGAAAATAAACCAACTAGTTGCCATGGAGTTGATTCCAACTCAAGGTGACCCCAAGTGTGTCAGAGTAGAGCTATGCCCCGTAGAGTTTTCAGTGGATGATTTTTCAGAAGTAGATTGCCAGGCCTGTCTTCTGAGGCACCTCTGGGGAACTCGAGCGCCAACCTTGGGGAAGCAGCCCAGCAAGTTTATCATTTACACCCCCAGGGGGTTGTGGAAGTTTTCTTTAGTAAGCAATGTTTTGCAGGAGGTTTGAAAAGTTTGAGGGTGCAAGGCCTTTGGGGCTGAAACACTGGGGCCACTGGGCAAATAAAAGCAAAATGTGCTCCCAACCCAAAAAAAAATCTCTCCGCAAAGGTACAAGGGAAAGAAAACAGTTTTATTCTTGAATAAACAGTAAGCCAGAATGTAACGCATGACAAGCATTCTGCTAAAGAGATTGCAGAGACAGAAAGATACCTTATCATTTTAGGTAGCTAAGGGGTTACAGCCACAACCCATTACCTCTATGTTCTCAAGATAAGCAGTTACTAACTTCTCATTTCTTTACTACCTGAGGTTGGTTTGCAGTTTGGAGCCACCTAAAGTTACACCCATCTCCTCCCAGGAAACTGGGAGATAAGGGCGCTAACTTCCTTGAAGATTATATTTCAAAGAGATGAGACACAGAAAAAATTTACAACTACAAATTTTCTAAGGTAAATGAAGAAAGGAAAGGGAGGCAGAAATCTTTTCCTTTATTTTCAACAGGGAGAATTAACTTCTTATTTTTAGTTTGTATTTGCCCTTACGGAGCCCTGGTGGTGCAGTGGTTAAGTGCTCGGCTGCCTACCAAAAGTTCTGCAGCTGGAACCCACCAGAGGCTCCGCGGGAGAAAGATGTGGGCAGTCTGCTTCTGTAAAGATTACGGCCTTGGAAATCCTATGGGGCAGTTCTACTCTGTCTTATAGGGTCTCCATGAGTTAGACTCGACTTAACAGCAGTAGGTATTTGCCCTCACATAGAAGCCAGCAAAGAGATGAAGGCTCAGGCAATATACATACAGCAAAGTTTCTATTTACATTAGCAGTTGCTCAGAAGATATAAAAACTGATTACAGAATGTCCAGTGTTCATTGCGGCACTTTTTGCAATAGCTAAGAGGTGGAAACAACCAAGTGACCATCAGCAGATGAAGGGATACACAAAATGTGGTATATTTATACAATGGAATCCCTACGATGGAGAAATGAAGTCCTGATACATGCTACAACGTGGATGATCCTTGAGAACATTATACTGAGTGAATTAAATTCAGACACCAATAGACAAATATTGTATCATCCCACTAATATGAAATATCTACAAGGGGCAAATGTCTAGAGACCAAAGTTTATTAGTCGTTACCAGGGGCAGATGGGAGGGGATAAGGGGGGTCATTACTTAGGGGTCACTGAGTTTCTGTTAAGGGTGATGGAAAACTTTGGCAATGGATAGTGACGATGTTTGCACGTGATGAACTTAAGTAATGTCACTGAATTGTACACATAAAAAATGTTGAAATGGCAAATGTTTTGTTAAATATATTTTTAGCACAATTTAAAAAAAAAAAAAAAGCTGATAGCTGACTGTTGTCACCAGGATTTAACCAGCTGAATCTGATAAAGATCTAGGACTTTCCAGTGACCTTAGAAACCAGATACCAGACCGCTGCTGGCCTTGAACTAAAGACATTTTTTCACCAAAGAGACTTGTTTCACCGAACACCTTTGTTGAATCCAAAAAAACAGGCTTTTTTAAAAAAATGTGCTAAAAATATATAAAACAAAACATTTGTCAATTCAATATTTTTTTTACAGGTACAATTCAGTGACATTGGTTAAGTTCAATAGGCTGTACGACCATTTCCACCATTTGTTTTCGAATTTTTCTAGCATCCTTATCAGAAACTCTGTGCCCCCAAAGCTAAGACTTCTCCTTTGTCCCTCCCTGCCACTGGAGGTAACCAGTAAATAAGCTTTGGTCCCTCTACATTTGCACAGGGCAGTTTTTTAATTAGTAGAACCACCAGGATTGGTGAAAACCTTCATTGGCATGTACGCTCGTGCCTGGGAAATTAATAGACTTAGTAAAGCTCTCTTTCTTTTTAAAATATTTTTTTAACCCTGGTGATCTTTGTCTTAGAGTGGTGATAATAGTTAATGCTTTTGCTGCTGAGGGAAAGGGCGCTTCAAGTCCACCCAGAAGCATTTCAGAAGAAAGGCCTGGTGATCTACTTCCAAAAACTCAACCACTGAAAACCCTGTGGAGCACAGTTCTACTCTGACACACATGGGGTCACCAGGAGTTGGAGTCAAAAACATGGCAACCGGGTTCGCATACTACATATTTGTTTATTTTAATCCCCTATCCCCCTACAATGTAAAGTCTGTTGGAGCAGGGATTTTCTTTTTGTCTTTGGTTATACACTTTATATAAAAATCCTCAGCAGCACTGTTTATCCTCAGCAGCTAAGGCTGAGGTCCACCACCCATTTGTGAGTTTGTCCTTCTGTGGGGGCTTGTGTGTTGTTGTGATGCTGGAAGCTATGTCACCAGTATTTCAGATACCAGCAAGGTCCCACATGGTAGACAGGCTTTAGTGGCGCTTCCAGCCTAAGACAGACGAGGAGGAAAGACCTTGCAATCTACTTCCAAAAAAATCATCCATTGAAAACCCTGTGGAACCCAGTTCTACGCTGACACACGTAAGGTCTCCATGAGTCAGAATCCACTTGAGGGCAACTGATTTCGTATTGGTCTTGTGGTGCTTGTTTTCATCTTTGATATGAAAGTTAGGGGTAGGCAGTGTAAATCATGTAAACTTGACATGGCCAACCAAAAAACCCACTGCCATCGAGTCGGTTCTGACCCATAGAGACCCCGCAGGGTTTCCAAGGCTGTAAATCTCTACAAAAGGAGCAAACGGGCTGAATTTATTCCCTTCAGCTTTTCATCATTTCTAGGGGGAACTTGAGACAGAAACTCATGTGTGAAATATATGTTTTAATAGACTTTATTTTTCAGAGCAGTTTTAAGTTGACAAAAAACTTATGCAAAATAGAGAAACTCATCTATCTATTTATCTATTTTTTTTTTTTACCAGATTTCTGACCCACACGATATACACGATGTGGAAGGAAATCCAGGATATCAAGGTGAAAACCAGGACAGAACACACAAGGAAGTTTAAGAAAATATTCCAACCTCCTGCTGTTTCTTTCGTCAACTGCTAGTTACCTTAAGCACTCTGTAGCTGTAGCTGTTATTACTCCATGGCGGGAAAAATCTTGCGAACTTTTCTCCTAGGTTCTCACCTGGTATTACAAAAAGTAGACATTTGGTTTTGTTTTTCAAATAGAAAATTATCATAATAAAGAAAATATCTTCACATGCCTTCCCTCAGCTTCTAAAGAGTCCTCCCAGGCTTGAGAATTCATTGAGTTTTTGTTTATTTTAGGAGACTCTGTTTTTGTTTTTTTAAAGGGAGCCCTGGTGGCTCAGTGGTTAAGAGCTCAGCTACTAATGAAAAGGTCGGCAGTTCGAATCCACCAGTCCCTCCTTGGAAGCCCTATGGGAAGTTCTACTCTGTCCTTTAGGGTTGCTATGAGTGGGAGTCCACTCGAAGACAACGCGTTTGTTTTTTTTAGAGGGGTTTTAGATTTGCAGACAAATTGCCCAGAAAGTACAGAATTCTCATACAGCTCCTCCCTCCCTGCACAAGTTTCTCCTACTATCAACAGCTTGCATTCGGGTGGTACTATTGTTAAAATTGATGAACCAGCATTAATACATTATTACGAACTAAAGTCCGTAGTTTACATCAGGGTTCACTCTCTGTATTGTACAGTTCTGTGGGTTTGGACAAATGGATAATGCCAAGTGTCTGCCATTACAGTATCATGTAGAATAATTTCAATGCCCTTAAAATGCCCTGTGCTCCACTTCTTCCTTCCCCTCCCTCTCTTTGCTTTTTCCCAGTCGACAGATTCCCCCATTTTTTCCGGTGAATATTTTTGAGGGTCTCTGATATGGTAGGCACTGTTCAAGGCACTGGGGATGCAGCTCTGAAGAAAATAGAAATGTGTCCTTCCCTCTCCGAGCTCATATTACAGTAGTGGAGACAGATAATAAGGAAATAAGCTGGTAGATTCGTAATATAACCAGTGCTCGTTCAGTGGTAGAATTCTCACCTTCCATGAGGGAGATCCGGGTTCGATTCCCGGCCAATTCACTTCACACGCAGCCACCACCTGTCTGTGGAGGCTTGTGTGTTGCTATAATGCTGAACAGCTTTCAGGGGAGCTTCCAGACTAAGATGGACTAGGAAGAAAGGTGTGGTAATCTGCTTCTGAAAGGTCACAGCCATGAAAACCCTATGGAGCACAGTTGTACTCTGACACACGTGGGGTTGCCAGGTGTCCAGCAAAGAAGTGAATTTGGGTAAAACAGAAAATGAGATTATTGCCCACCCACCCCCAGGCCACTGATAAAAATTGAGAGAAAGATGGGTTTAAGCAGGGTAAATAGTGCATATAAAAGGATTTCAAAAGGGGCTGGGATTTTCACAAAAGAAACTATTATAATGAGTATCTGTCACCACCCAGATAACCTTCGGGGTTGGGAAGGGGAGGGTGGAAAGTCCATGCTGATTATAATCACAATCAAGTGTATTCGCTTGCAAATGATGACCTTTCCCTCCTAAAGGAAAATTCCCCCTTAGGTCAAGCTCCTTCCATCTCCTCCCCATTCTCCCTGGACCACCTTAGGGTATGGAATCTCATTCCTTAAATTTTTAGGTATGAATCTAATTTCTTCCATCCTGTTTCCAACAAATGCTCATTGAGGGTAGGCTCAGGGTCAGGCCAGGGCTGGGCTGTGGGGAGACAAAGGTGCACAAAAAGGACAAACCACCTTTCCCTGGAAGCTCAGTGGGTGGAGAAGTTACTGTGGTTGTTGGTTCCCTCAGGGTCCAGGTGTGCAGAGTGCACTCCTTGTGTCAGAGTAGAACTGCACTCCATAGGGTTTTCAAAGCTGTGACCTTTCAGAAGCAGATTGCCAGGCGTTTCTTCCAAGGCACCTCTGGGTGGATTTGAACTGCCAACATTTTGGTTAGTATTCCGATGCTTAACCATTTGCACCACCCAGGGATTTACACAGATAAGAAGAGAACTGCTAAGTACAAGTGTGAAGTGTGCAATGAAAAAGGGATACAAGACGCCATCAGAGGGCCTGGGTGAGCTTCAGGAGAAGATGGCTTTAGGGATGAGGGAGGAAAGATGTGTAGGAGACAGTGGTCAAGATGCTGGATAGGTGGGTGGAGGGTGAGAAGAGAAAGTGGTTGAGACAATGTCAAAGAGCTGACAGAGTTCTGGAAAAAGAACGGAATTTCCAGGTGTCCAAAGTGGCAGGAGAGGAGTGAGCAGGTTAGATATGAATCTAGGTGGCTGGTCAGGCACAAGACATGTGAGCTGACCACAGAGACCTTGATAAGGATTAAAGTAAGCGTTTGGAGCCTGGTCTCCAGACCTGGGTGTTACTCATCCATTGTGGGGAGTCCTTGGGAGTGTAAAAGGTTAATGTCCTTGGTTGCTAACTGAAAGGCTGGAGGTTTGAGTCCAGCCATAGGCGCCTTGGAAGAAAGGCCTGGTAATTTACTTTTGAAAAAGTCAACCATTGAAAACCCTATGGAGCACATTTCTAGTCTGAGTCACACACATGGAGTCACCTTGAGTCGGGGTTGATTCAATGGCAACTGGTAAAGAGCAGAGAGAGTAGAGGACACCAACATAACATGGGGCACAAAATGACCCATTCAGTCCCATGATAAACAATGTTTATTGAGCACTTACTATGTGCCTGGGACAGTACTGGGGATATAGCAGAAAGTAGGGCAGACATGGCCCTCGGTCTCAGGGTGGTTAGTCCAGAGTAGAGGCCATGCAAGAGTCTACTTACTCAACATTGTTTAGCTCTTGCTCTGTTGTAGGAACTGCCGGGCATTGGGGTATAGAGCTCACTAGACACAGCGTCCCTGCTCCCAAACAGCGTTCAGTTTAATGGGACAGACGGTAAACATATAAGCTGAGAAACAAAATCACTTCAGATATTGAGGTTGCTATGAAAGTAAACTGAAAACAAAACACTTACAAGAAATATCCAGAGTAGGCAAGTTTATAGAGGTCAGAGTTTCTTGGTGGTTACTAGAGGTGGGAAAGGAGCCTTGGTGGTGCAATGCTTAAGCACTCGGCTGCTAACCAAAAGGTCAGTGGTTCAAACCCAACGGCGGCTTTGCAGGAGAAAAGACCTGGCAATTGGCTTCCCTAAATATTTCAGCCGAGAAAACACTACGGGTCAGTTCTACTCTGTCATATGGGGTCACTTCGAGCTGGAACCAACTCAACAGAACCCAACAACCACAACACTCAGCCATAGAATCAAATGAGGTCCTGATGCGTGCCCCAACATGGATGAGCCTGGAGATCAGCATGCTGAGCGAAATAAGTGAGTCACAAAAGGACAAATACTGTGTGGTCTCACTTACGGGAAACAAGCAAATATACAGAAACTAAAGGTTACCAGGAGTGGGAGACGAAGGGAAGGAGTTGTAAGGATTACAGCCTAGGAAACGCTACGAGGCAGTTCTACTCTGTTCCATAGGGTCACCACAGGGTCGCTATGACTCGATGGCACACAGCAACAACAACAGGGGTGGGAGGGAGGAGGGAGAACAAAAGGCACAACACTTAGGAGACACTGAGCTGCTGTTAGGGGTGATGGGAAAATTTAGGAAGAGTTCATGGTGATAGTTGAACAACAGGATGAGCTAATTGTCACTCAACTGTACACGGGAAGACTGTAGAAATGGCAAATGTTTTGTTACCTATATATTTAAAATTAAAAACAAAACAAAACAGTAGCAGGACAGCAAATTGCTGGGTCTACATTATCCTGGGTGGGCAGTGAAGGTGTCTTCGACGAGGTGACAAACTGAGCTGAGACCAGGAGGAGGAAGAGGGACAGTCGCAGAGAATCTTCCTTCCGTAAAAAGCTTGGGACGTTCCTAGAAAAGGAAAGACAGTGAGCAAGGAACAGAGTGGTAAAGATAAAAGTTGGAGCTAGATCCACTGGGTCTTGTGGGATCATTCTAAATACTATGGGAACCTGTATAAGGGATGAAATCTTATTTGTGTTAAAACACCTTCACTTTGGCTGCTATGTGGAGAATGGCGTAGCGGGGAGTGAGTTGAAAACCGGTTGCCCTGGAGTTGATTCAGACTTCATCGACCCTCTATTACAGAGTCGAACTGCCCCCATAGGGATTCAAAGGCTGTAACCTTTAGGAAAGCAAACTGCCACATCTTTCTCCCATGGCATGCCTTGTAAGTTCGAACCAGACTTTTCTTTCAGTTAGTGGCCTAGAGCTTAACCATTGTCCAACCAGAGCTCTTCTGGGATGAATACTGGGAGCAATTTGGAAGTGACTGCCAGATTACCAGTTGCCTTCCAGTCAGCTCCAACTCATGGAGACTCCATCTGTGTCAGAGTAGAACTGTGCTTCATAGGGTTTTCAATGGCTGATTCCAAGGTGCCTCCGTGTGGACTTGAACCTCCAACCTTTTGGTTAGCAGTGAGCTAGCCATTAACCATCTGTACCACCCAGGGACTCCTGACTGTGGGATACCTATTCATAGATGCCAACTGCTATTATTATGATTATATCCTCATTATCATCATTATTGCTGGTCTCTGACCTTCTTGGGAGCCCTGGTGGCACAGGGGTTAAGCACTCAGCTGCTAACAGAAAGATTGGCCGTTTGAACCCACCCGCTGCTCTGCAGAAGAAACATGTGGCGGTCCGCCTCTGTAAAGATTTATAGCCTTTGAAACCCTACGGTGCAGTTGTGCTCTGTCCTTCATAATCCTTTGCAGTAAGTGTTGTTTGTTCCCATTTCACTGGTGGGGGAGTGAAAGTTTTCACCAGCAAATTAAAGTAAAAGTCAAACAGCTAGCTAGGATTACCAGTGTGAATGGAATCCAGACCTCTGAAGCTCTGAGTCTTTCTCCTCAAGTCATTCATTATGCTGAGCACTTCCATGTTCAAACCCCAGCTGTGCCTTCCCCTTGAGTCCCCTCTAACCCTCAAGGTCAAGGATAAACTCAAGGGACTTTGTGAGATTACATCTAAAAGGCTAAAGGGTTTACAAATGTCTTCACTCTTATCTTGTCATCAAAATTGCTCTTCCAAATGGTCATTGCAGCATTAAGAAATTATTTTAACTGATAAATACTGAAAACATTCACCAATTTAACTGTCTGGCATAGGGATTAATTAAATTATGGTAGAAGCATATTCTAGATGGCCATTCAGTGATCAAAACACATTTCAATTGGAGAAAGGAAGACACAATGCTTAGGGGGACTCTGAGCTTCTGTTACAGTTGATGGGAAAATTCAGGAAAGATTAATGGTGACGATTGAACAACATGACCAATGTAATTAATGTCACTGAAGTGTACGTGTGAAGATGGTGATTGTTCTTAGGTGCTCTTGAGTTGGTTCTGATTCATAGCAACCGTGTGAACCGCAGAAGGATACACTGCCCAATCCTGTGCCATCCTCACAGTCATTGCTATGCTTGAGCCCATTGTTGCAGCCACTGTGTGGTCAATCCATCTTGTTGACGGTCTTCCTCTTTCTTTGACCCTCTACTTTACAAAGTATGATGTCCTTCTCCAGGGACTGGTCCCTCCTAATAACATGTCCAAAGTTAAGTGGGAAGAAGCCTTCCATCCTCTGGAAGATGGTAGAAACGGAAATTGTTTTGTTACCTATATATTTACCACAATTAAAAAAAAGCACACATTTAAAATATTTTTTCGTAAGACATATTGACAGACGTGTGTACCCAGTATATTTACCTGAATATGCATAAGAGGTTGAGATGAAACAAAACAATATTAACAGCAATTGTGTGTTTCCGTGCTTGTATTTATTTTTGCTTTTTTTTTTTATTTTGATGAAAGTATGCATAGCCAATGATACACCGTTTCAATAATTTGCATGCTTATAATTTTTTCCTGCCCACCATCTTCCTGCTAGATCGAGGTTTCTAAACCTCAGCACTAGTGATATTTTGGGCCCGATAATTTTTTGTTGTGGGGCACTGTCCTGTATATAAAGGAGCTCTGGTGGCTAGTTGGTTAAGCGTTGAGCTGCTAACCAAAAGGTCGGTGGTTTGAACCCACCAGCTGCTCCATGGGAGAAAGATGTACCAGACTGCTTCCATAAAGATTACAGCCTTAGCTCTAGTCTTTCATGTAGAATCACTGTAAGTCTAAATCGACTTCCACAGGACAACAACATGCCCAGGAACTAGCAAAGTGCCCACTATCTCTTATTCACTCAATTAATATAATATTTTAAGTGAGCAAATATTATAAATAAGTTACATGCAAATATTTGATAAACGAATGATTGAATCTCCCGATAGTAGAATTCTTTTCTTCTGGTTACTTTTCATTATTTTCCAAGTTGTTCACAATTCTTTTGTTCGAACGCAATAAGGGAATAAATATTTTAAAAATATGGGAGTGCCTGTCTGACCATGGCAAGCTAAGATCCATGGGGGCAGAAAGGGCCCCAGGTGGAAGCCTGGAGGCCAAGTGAAGACAGAGGTGGGCGGGGAGTGATCGCTAATCCTCTCAACTGCCTCTGCCTATATAAGAGCCCAGGAACTTCAAGTATTCCTTGCCTGGAAATGATGCGCTTCCGTGGGACTCTCCTGCTCAGTAAGTATTTGCCACTCTGTATTTGGTGGAGCCCTTGTGCCACAGTCGTTAATAGCTGGGCTGCTAACCAAAAGTTCGGCAGCTCAAATCCACCAGCCACTCATTGGAAATCCTACGGACAGTTCTACTTTATCCTGTAGGGTCACTCAGTCGAAATTGACTTGATGGCAACGGGTTTCGTGTTTTTTGTTTTTTTTAACGATTTGTTGGTGGCACAGTGGTTAAGATCCCTGCTGCTAACCAAATGGTCAGTGGTTCAAATCCATCAACTCCCCTTCAGGAGAAATTTCTGGCAAACTGCTAGGAAATCCTATGGGGCAATCCTACTCTCTGTTCTATAGGATTGCGAGAAGTCGGATTGACTACACCCAACAAATATTTGGTGCTGAGTCTTCCTTTTGATCCCCATTTCTGTTTCCTTTTCATCTTTTGGAATCTGAAATTCCATTTTTTTTGCAGCCTTGATCAGCTATTTCCTCCATCTCTTCAGTTTGACCCTAAAATTTTTGTTTCTTTCATACTTCCTGTTACCGTTCAGAAGAGTTTCCAAGCATACTGATTTGCAGTGCACTCAATCCGATCTGCTCTCCTGCCTCTCTTCCTTGGATCCAAAACGTATCTGAATTCTTTTCACATGTAAACCTACATTTTTGTGATGTCTGGGGTGGTGAAGGAGGTCTTAAACGTTTGCCTGCATTGGTCATAGATAATTAGAACAGTGATACTGAGTGGTATGTTACAAATTCTTGTTAAAGCAACTCCTTCTAACCCATGTGTTTAAAAGCCAGTGTCTCATTTCTGTCTTGCAAAGCCTAGTTTCCTGGGTGTCTTTGCTGTTCCCCCAATTTTGCAGAAAACAGGGTATTTTATTAATTTTGTAATGCATGGATCTCCATGCTCTTGTCCAGGGTTGTTTTCTTATTTTATTTTCATATCTTTTCTCTAAAGGTTGATTCAGAGGGCTTCCTTGCTGAAGACGGTACGTCATTGAAACTGATTCCTTTATGAAAAATCTCAACCTGTGGCACTCAAACTGTGGGGGCACTTTCTCTCATGTACGAAAGTGCTGCTACTTTTTGAGTGTTACCGATTGAGGAAGACTCAGCGAACACCTAAATGGCAATATGGCAAGTGTATACCTTCTGTTTGCTATGGTAAATGGTAGATTGTACAATGGGGAAAGCTGCCAATCCTGTTTTCTCAGGGATTAGATGTGGTTGTGATTTTTCTCTCCTGTCTACCTCTGGGCAAAGGTCTCGATCTGCTCAACCAGTGGTACTCAAATGTGGAGGCACTCTTCTGTTGTCTATCCATAAGAAAGTGCTTCCGTATTGGAGTGATATTGGTGGGCGCTGCCTTCAGGTGGAGACAGACATTTCCTGTTCTGTTAAGGTTGCTTTCTTTAAGGATAATAATCATGTGCGGTGGAGGTTCCCACACTGGCTGGGGCTCATACAGATTTACCAAGGAGAATTGGTTGGTAGTACACAAGGAGACCTCGTCAAGAGACAGAGCTGGAGGTTTGCCGCAGTAAAAATTACAGCCTATGAAACTTTGTCTGTTGCCATCGAACAGATTCCGGCTCACAGTGAACCTGTAGGCTGTAAATATGGGAATTGCCACATCAAACAGCCCAGTGCTTAGCCACTGTGCCACCAGACCTCCTATAGGGTCACTACATGGGGGAGTTAGGAGATTACTTTACTGACTGGCATAATTGGGCTTCATACACATTCGTAGTTAATGGAAAATTCCGATAGGTCAGTTAAATGACCCAGACCCAGGCAGAACCAAGATCAATTAATGTGCCACATGACTAGAAAACTATAGGCCATAATTATGTTCTATACCAAACCCATTGTGCCCAAGTTGATACTGACGCATAGTGACCCTGTAAGAGAGCATAGAACTACCCCACAGGGCTTCCATTCCTGTACATCATTATGGAAGTTCCTGTGGAGTGGCTGGCATCTTGGAATGCAGCCCTTTTGGTTTGCAATCTAGCTTCTCCCACAGTAAAAATTACTGACCTAGGTTTCTCTATGAAGATATTTCATATCAATTGCAAGAAATTTGAAGCACTGAGGCTTCCCTGATAAATTTTTCCTATAAGAGGCAGCTGTAACCTACTGTACAGATTCTGGATCTGATCATCCAGGTTGAATTTAACAGGAGCCAAGTCTGAGAATTGACTATTTGTCAATGCCCCAGGCGTGTCTCTTCCTGTTTAGGTAAAAGCTTTAAGGTAATCTTGTTTCTTTCCCTGATTTCCTTCTCCCAACCTTGAACTATATAATTTGCATTTCTGCTGGCTTTTTCCATTGTTCTCTCTTGTGCCTTGATGTGATGCAGGCTTTCAGTCCTGGGAACCCCATCCTGAGTAACAACGTCTCAAAGCGGTGTTCCAAGTAATCTCACAACTGGAGTGACAGCTCACATAGTCATCCTTGGAATGGGAGCCCTTGCCGTTGTCTTGCCTGGAAAGTGCTTCCATTTTGAGGGTCACTGTTTGAGGGAAGCATCGGACGGGTATATTTGAAATATCAGAAGTGTTTTTAAATATTACCTTTTATGTCAACCCCCTAAAGGAATTTCTAATCCGTCTCCCATGTGACAGCCACTATAATCTTTGTTTCCTTTTGTATTTGGCTTAAACCTAGCATGTTGAGGTTCACCCATGTTCTTGCATCTATCAGTACCGTCATTACGTTTGGTTAATAATCCCATTTTCTGGCGAGCAACATTTTTGCGGGTTTTGCTTTGTACAAGTTACTGTTTTTGTTCAATTCATTCTCTTCCGGCAATAAATTTGAATTCCAGTTTTAATGTCTCATGTGCTGTGTAACTTCTCCTGTGGGGGTAAATAACTCACTGCGATTGCACCACGCAAGTTGCCAACATTTCAAACAGGTGAAATCTTTTGGCCTAACCCTCCTGTCCACTGTTCCTGGGTAATTGTAGTACCCCACAAGTTATTGTGGTGAACTGATAGTGGAACCATGATATCACCACCAAGAACAAGTTTATTTCCTGCAAATAACCCATTAACTTGAAAGCAACATTTCCAATAAATTCATCTTTAAATCATCCATCTTTTTCATGTCATGGAATAGTTCATTTTTTATCATGTTGTCTTTTATGTCTCAGAGGAGTTAATTCCTATTAAACTTACCCAAAGAAGTGGTCTTTGTCCTTGGTTCCAGAGATAACTTAAACACTGGGGTTAGCCATCCCTGAATGGCTCACCCTCCCTCCCTCAAGGGAGGGGAGGGAGCTTTGATTCCATCCTGATTACATACTGAGACTCCATACGTAAGTTCCATTCACTTCCTGGCTGAAAATAGTGCATGGGAGAGTGGTGCCTTCATTTTTTGGAAAACAAGACCTTAAATAGCCTAGCATATTAATCCAAGGGAGGCTGGTAGGAAGTGAGTGGGGTCCTTTGACTCCCTAGGGGCCCTTTGACCTTGGATCCTGAAGCAGTAGTTTGAACCCCAATTTAGTAAGTGGAAACTTAGGTATAGGCCCTCAGGTTTCCCAAGTCCATATTAAGCAGGCTAGAGGACCGTGCCCTTGAAGTAGAGGTTTCACCTAGACCCCTGTAGTTGGGGACAATGGAAGGGCTGCCTGTGTAGTTACCGGAACTGGATTGGACTGCAATTGATCCTCATAGCTGCTTAATCCTATGATCAAAGAGCACTGTAAGAATGGCAGTAGCTTTGGAAACACTTTGGAGACCACTTACCCCAATCCCTGAGGGACTCAGTTATTAAGCCAATTTGTATTTCAAGGAACCCAGTAAAGTTTGCTATGTTTATTGGTGGGACATTTATGGACACTTTCAGGAGCAATAAAAGTCTTGCGAGTCTTGTTAAGTGCCCTCCAGTTGGATCCCTCTCCTGGCGACCTTAAGGAAAAGTTGCCCAGTCTTGTACTACCCTCACAATCGTCGGTATGCTTGAGCTCATTGTTGCAGCCACTGTCAATCCATCTCGTTGAAGGTCTTTTTCAATGATCCTCTACTTTACCAAGCATGTCCTTCTGGGACTGGTGCCTCCTGATAACATGTCCAAAGTATGTGAGACGTAGTCTTGCCATCTTTGCTTCTAAGGAGCATTATGGTTGTACTTCCAAGACCCCTACCTAGGACCCTCATTTTACATGTGATTTGCCCTGATTACATTATTGCCCATTCTATAGACCATGATTTCTCAGCCTCAGCACAATCATCACTGTTGATCAATTAACTGTCATGAGGGCAGTGGTGCTTCAGAGGTAAAATTCTCACCTATGCAGGATTCCCAGCTAATGCACCTCATTAGCAGCCACCACCTAGCTGTCAGTGGAGGCTTGCGTGTTTCTATGATGCTGAAGAGGTTTCAGCAGAGCTTCCAGACTAAGGCACACTAGGAAGAAGGGCCGAGCAGTCTACTTCCAAAAATCAGCCAGTGAAAACCTTGTGGATCACAACGGTCTGATCCAAAACAGATCATGGAGACAGCGCAGGACGGGCAACATTTTATTCCACATCGCATGGGACGGCCGTGGGTTGGGGGGCTGACTTGAGGACAGCTAACAATAACTATATGTTGGGGGTTATCCTATGCATTGGAGGATGTTTAGCAGCATCTTTCATCTATCCACTAGTTGCCAGTAGCATCTCTAGTCATTGCTAAATGTCCCCAAGGCTGCAATATCACCCTCAGTTGAGAACCACTGTTCTAGAATCATCTGGGCTTTTACATCCCCTCTTATGGGGCTTTGAGTTGCAAGGTGGTGTAAATGGTTAATGCATTCAGCTCCTAACAAAAATGTTGGAGGTTTGAGTCCACCCAGAGGCACCTTGGAAGAAAGGCCTGGCAATCTACATCCAACAAGTCAGTCATTAAAAACCCTATGGAGCCAGTTCTACTCTGACACACATGGGGTCAGTGTGAATTGGCGTCAACTCAATGGCAACTGGGCTGGTTTATTAGGAGCCCTCAAACCTTTCTTGTAGTTACTCATGCCCTGTCCTAAGTTCTTTCCATAGCACCAGCAGTACTGGAATTAAGCCTCCACCATTCACACATGGCTTACTTAGACCCCAAGCAGAAATGATTTTTTATTTTCTCAATTTGCATATGATTTGTCTCTTTTAAGGAAATAAAGAGTCTTATCATCATGGGTGAGGAGCCCTGGCGGCACAGTGGTTAAGTGCTCAGCTGCGAACTGAAATGTCGGTGGTTAGAAGTCAACAGCCGCTCCATGGGAGAAAGATGCGGCAGTCAGCTTCGGTAAAGATCACAGCCCTGGAAACCCTGTGGGGGCAGTTCTAATCTATGGAGTTGTTATGAGTCGGAATCAACTCAGTGGCAACAGGTTTGGTTTTTTGCTTCTTATCATTATTGGTCAGATTCCCTGGGTGATGCAAAAGTTTAATGTGCTCAGCCACTAATCGAAAGGTCGGCGATTTGAGTCCACCCAGAGGCACCTGGAAAGAAATGCCTGGTGATCTACTTCTGGCAAATCAGTCATTGAAAATCCTACGGAGCCCAGTTCTACTCTGACACACGCGAGGCCCTTATGAGTCGGGGCTGATTCGACGACAACTGCTTAGTCGTCGTTATGGCTCATAATAATGGCTCCTGGGGTGATGGGCACACCCATATCCCATCTTTCTCTGTCCTGGCTTCAAGAAAGGAACCAGCAGGTACGGTCACTCAGCAGCCGATGTCTAAGTAAGGTTTCTTCACGCGAAGTGCTGCCAGTGCTCCGTGGGTCATTTTACTCAGGTCCATTCCAAATAACCTGTGGACACAGCATGGGGAATATTAGTACAGTCCAGTTTTTGCACCATTCAATTTATTCAGGCATCAAACACTTAAGTATATCTTATGCACCTGGTCCTGTTAAAATAATTCCATTATCACCCAATACGGCATTTGAGCCCCAACCCTACTGGGAAATAATGATATATGTTGATGGCTCACTCTATGCTACACACAATTTTAAGTACTTAACCTGTGTTAGGAGTCCTTGGATGGTACAACCGGTCAACATGTTCAGCTGCTAACTGAAAGGTTGGAGGCTCGAGTCTACACAGGGGTACCTTGGAAGAAAGGGCCTGGAGATCTACTTTTGAAAAAATCAGCCACTGAAAAACATATGGAGCACAGTTCTACTCTGACACATATGGCATTGCCATGAGTTGGAGCCAACTGGACAGCAACGGGTTTTGTCTTTTGGAGGGGTTTGGGTCAGAGTTCCTGAGCGGTACAAATGGTTAAATACTCAGCTGCTAACCCAAAGGTTGGAAATTCGAGTCCACACAGAGTGCCTCAAAAGAAAGGTCTGATGATCCACTTCCAAAAAATCAGCAATTGAAAACCTTATGGAGCACAGTTCTACTCTGACACTTACGGGATTTCCATGAACCAAAACTGACTTGATGGCAACTGGTGATTTTAACCTGTGTTAACTCATTTAATTTGTAATAACCTTATAAGGAAGTCACTATTTTCTTCATTTTACACACAGGGACACTTGCAAAAACATCTCACACTGCTGATAAATGGAGTCCCTGGGAACTGCAAAAGCTTAAGCACTCCTAGACTACAAACCGAAAGGTTGGTGGTTCGATCCCACCCAGAGGCCCCTCGGAAGAAAAATCTGGCCACTTGCTTCTGAAAGGGTCACAACCTCAAAACCCTGTGGAGCAGTTCTACTCTGCATGCATGGGGTCACCATGACTTGGAATCAACTCCACTGCAACAGGTTTGGTTTGGTTTGCTGATACCAAAAAAAAAAAAAACCCAAAAAAACCCACAACTAAACCTGTTGCTATAGAGCCCATTCTGACTCATGGCGACCCCATGTATTACATAGTAGACCTGTGCTCCATATGGTTTTCTTGGGTGTAATCTTTATAGACATAGATCTCCAGGCTTTTCTTCTGGGATACCACTGGTTGGGTTTGAACCCCCAACCTTTAGGCTAGTAGTTAAGCACAAATCATTTGCTGATAAGTAGTGGAATTGAAATTTGAACCCAAGGAGAGTGATTCCAGACTCATTCAGCCAAGACGGCCCCATTTGATAGATTAGAAAATTAACACTCAGTAAATTATCCAAGATCAAAGAGCCAGTAGACGATAAATGTGTCCGCAAGACGTTTATTCCTAGATCCCTGAGAGATAAGGCGAGGCCACATCTGTATTCCACATATATGCAGACACAAATGCATGAATGAAATATTGATTTATAACTTCTTCAGGCTGATCTCTGTTCATATAAGCTGTGAGTCTCACTTATTTACCCTACTCTCCCACCTCTGAAGCCCTGATGGCACAGTGGTTAAGAGCTCGGCTGCTAACTGAAAGTCGATGGTTTGAACCCACTAGCTACTCCATGGGAGAAAGATGTGGCAGTCTGCTTCCGTAAAGACTCCAGCCTTGGAAACCCTATGGGGCAGTTCTTCTCTGTCCTGTAGGGTCACTATGAGTCGGAATCAACTCGATGGCAGTGGGTTTGAGGTCTCTCACCTCCAAGCCCCATGCCCTGCCTCCTCCAGGGAACGAGGAAACTTCTCTCACCAGAGGACTCGAAGTTTGCAGCTAGGATGACTCAACCTCTTGCACAGCAGCCGGACCCCGGTGTCTGTCAAGGTGTTGTTGGTCAGATAGAGCTCAGTCAGGGTCTGGTTGACTCCCAGCATGGAAGAAAGATCCTCACACGCTTTGGCTGTGAGGCCACAGCTATCCAACCTGTTGAAGATGAGGAATGGTTGAAGCAACATCAGGAGCTCCTTTGGGAAAGCCTCATCCTCAAGAGAACCAGGGTACCCATCTGTCTTAGTTCTCTAGTGCTGCTATAACAGAAATACCACAAGTGAGTGTCTTTCACGAACAGAAATTTAATTTTGCACAATTCAGGGTGCTGGCCCTAGGGGAAGGCTTTCTCTCTCTGTGATGTCTTGGGGAAGGTCCTTGTCTCTTTTGAGCTTCTGCTCCTGGGCGATCTTCATGTGGCTTAGATCTCTCTTCCCCCATCTCTGCTCTCTTTCTTCTTTGCTTAATCTGCTCTTCTATATCTCAAAAGAGATGGACTCAAGAACACCCTGCACTAATACTGTCTCGTTAGCATAACAAAGAAAACCCGTTCCCAAATGGAATTATAACCACCAGTATAGGAGTTAGGATTTACAACACATACTTTTTGGCTGACACAATTCAATCCATAACACCATTTAAGAGGAAGCAGAACATTCTAGAATCAGTCCAGATGAAGGCCAAAATGGTGATGGAAAGCGTTTAAGAAAAGCATTTAAGTAACTGATATCACTAACTTGTACACCTGGAAAATGTTGAATTGGCAAATGTCGTGTGGTGTATATTTTCACAACAACGACAACAATAATAATAATAAAGAAAGGCATTTAAGGATGCGTCCCAAAATTTACAACTCTGTCTATAATGGAAGACTATTGATTATGCAGGTCCCTGGATGGTGCAAGGCTACTAATCTAAAGGTTAGAGGTTTGAACCCACTCAGTGGTGCTGTGGAAGAAAGGCCTGGTGATTTGCTACCATAAAGATTACAGCCAAGTAAAACCTATGGAGCAGTTCTACTCTGTAACACATGGAGTCGCCATGAATCAGAATTGACTTGAGGGCAACTAACAACAAAAACAAAGCATTTATCGAGGGCAGAGTTTTTGCTGAGCACCTTGCTAAGGGCTTTTCATCTATGTTATAGTTTTTCCTCCCAGTACTAATCTTTTGAAATAACTGCTAACAGAGCTAGAGTTCTGTTTGTTTGTTTTGTTTTTAACATAAACCTTTCCTTCGGTTCTCTCCTGCCTTCTTGTCCTTGCCCCTGGGCTGGTGTACCCATTTAGTTTCATTATGTTTTATGGGCCTGTCTAATCTTTGGCTGAAGGGTGAACCTCAGGAGTGACTTCATTATTGAGCTATAAGGGTGTCCGGGGGCCATACTCTTAGGGTTTCTCCAGTCTCTGTCAGACCAGTAAGTCTGGTC